>NC_051163.1:59869244-60090466 GCF_013339745.2 Dermacentor silvarum | reverse complement strand
CCCTAACGGCATATTTTCAGCCTGTTTGCCTCCATGTCTTCATGTGACTCGTCGGATGGGGATTGATTCCCACTTCGACCGTATTGAGCGGTGGGCAATGTCCCGACACCAAACGTGTCGAATGCCCCGTTCAGGAGTCGAATCTGCAGCATGTTCTGAGGCAAATTGTCATTGCTTCAGTGTCTTGTCTTCTGGAGAACCGCGCGTTCTAGATTTCATGGCGTCAGAATAGGTAGTTTCATTTCTTCTTGGCATTTTAACTTGCTAAAGCACGTTTATGGCGGTACTTAGACCAAGAAAACACGTAAGACGAACCCGGCGCTTCGTCTAAGTAACGGGCCTTTAGCAAATTAAAATGGAACTCACGCAATTAGTTCACATTCTGTCAAGCTTCTAGACCATTGTTCGAGGGGCCGCTTCGCGCAACTTCTTGTTGCCGGCGCGTTATGCTATGGTGCAACAGTTGCGAGGCAGTTGCGCCGCAGGCCGTTGCTGCTGGTGCTATTTTTCACATTCTAGAGTGCTGTGTTGGTTTGGTTTGCTTTGGTTCGGCACAATCCACTATGGAGCATCGGCATGAATTAGGCGGTAGTAGTAGTTAAAGCAGGTAAGAAAACATAAAGAAATTTCGTAAATTAGGAAGACGAAATAATGAATAATAACGGTAATATCAATTCAAGGCTATATTTACACGAATACCTGCTAATAATATGTTTATTTATGGTGAGTAGGAAAAAAAGCCGCAGTTTCGCCCGAAAGGCGAAGCATTGATTGCGATAGCAAAATAGTGGACAGCTAGCTATACGAAATGAGGATAGTAGTTTTATCGGTCGTATAAACCTGTAACATAAGTATACTAATTCAAAGATCAAGCATGGTGTGACGCGCGCACAAGCAAACATGAACACATCTCATCCGACGACCGCAGAAAGAAGCTCGCTGTCAAAACGCTGGAGTGAGGACGCGCGACAGCGAGCGAATCGACCTTCGTGCTGCGCGTCGCATCAACGCGAACTATAAGCCGAGAAAATACAGCGCCGACGGACTGTGTCCCCGACGCAGATGGCTTTCAAGCTACAGCGGCTCAGGCGGCCGCTGTATCTTGAAAGCCATCTGTAAAAAATACACCCCTGTCACCCCATTAAAACCAATGCGCATGCTCCGTGGTATACTTCTAACATCAAGCGCTTTTATAATAGAATACAAAATGCATTTTCCGTTCGGCTAAACGTTCACCAACTAATTTGCGGTGGACTGTCTACAAATTGGCGTCAGATATACCCATCTCAGCAGTTAAAAACGCATAGAAATATTTTATAATCTACCGTACTTGAACATCTATGCATAAAACTAACGTCAGAAAATTTTGGCCCATCAATTATTCTTCATCTAATGACACTTTGTATTTTATTGATTCATGAGGTGATAATATTTCTGCAATCCGCTGTGCAAGCATTCTGAAGGCGTGTTTGTTATAAAGTTTTCCTTAGCTTTTGTTTTTACCTGTCATAACGCCTTACAATTACATAGCTATGCCTCCAATTGTCGTTTCAATACCTCGTGTAGCTGGACTTATTGATGCTATGAAAGCGACCTCTCTCGGTTACGACAGTATTGACGCCGACAGTCTCGTCCGGCGGGTCGCGAACAAGAGGAAAGGAATGAAAGAACACAACGTGACGAGGCTGATACAGGCGTATGCGCTGAGCCATATATCGTACGTCCGCCGCGTATGCCGACTGGAACAGGAGCGAAACCGACAAGCTGAACGTGGCGATTCCGCAGGGCGTTCAAGACCGCCCTGGGGTACCCCAGTACACGCCAACTCACAGGCTCCTCGAGCTGGGCGTACACAACACGCTCGAGGAGGTCGCTGAGGCGCAGAGAATAGCGCAGCTGGAGAGGCTGTCGGGCACCAAAAACGGGAAGACGAATCCTCGACCTGCTCGGGATTCGATATCATGAGGCGCGGGGACTGAAGGAAACACTGCTACCGGAGGTCAGGGACGCCATACAGACGGAAAACATGCCGAAGAACATGCACCCGGTGCATGACGTGCAAAGACGTAAACGACGGGCGGTAGCAATCCTCGAGGAGCACGGAAGACGAGAAGGCGTCCTGTTTGTCGATGCAGCCAGGTACCCGCGGCCCGCCGGTAACGTTGATGGCGACGAGGGACGACGACCACCATCACCACTACAACGAAATGTGCGAGACGAACCGGGGATGCCAACACCACCATCTCTACTACTACTACACAAAAACGGCAGCAGCAACAGCAGCAACATCAACGACACGGCCGGCCGACGGCGGCGGAGCCCGCCTTCTCTATGGCGGTCGTAGATACGAAGGGAGGATCCGAGTCACGGGATCAGCTAGGCTGCCGTCGGCCGAAGCAGCGGAGGAGATGGCCATAGCCCTCGCGGTACTCCACGGAGGTACGGAGGATAGCTTGATCATAAGCGACTCCAAATCAGCGATCCGGAACTACACCAAAGGTTGGGTGTCCGCGGATGTGGCGCGCATGCTCAACGCCAGAGCCGGAGACTTCGTGTCCGGCAGGATTACGATCAAGTCCCTCAAATGGTTCCCCGCGCACGTCGGGGAGCTTGGTACTAAAGAAGACAACAGCCGCAACAACAACAATACTAACGGCCGAAAACACACCGGCATCCCGCCCAACCACAACGAGCGTGCCCATCTCGTCGCGAGGCAACTTACCCGCCGCGACGCGATCACCCAGAGGGCAGCCGCCGTTGTTGTGCGGGACCCCACCGGCGGAATTATCAACACAACCCAAATCGCGGCGGTCGGAGCTGGGGGCCACGGGGACGCCGACTGTGATATCGAGGAGTTTCCGGCCTCGTACCGAGAGGTTCTTGCACACTATAGGCAAGAACGTATGACATATCCACAACCCCACGGGCGGCTGGACAGGTCCCAGGCAGTCGACCTGAGGCGGTTGCAGACGGGCACTTTCACCAACCCCTATCACCTGCACCGCCTATGGCCCGCGCTGCACCCATCGCCCGGCTGCCCGTGGTGCGAGCACGAACGGGCTGATATGGCCCATATACTTTGGGAATGTCAACGCTCTGAAGAAGAAGGAACAAGAGGAAGGGGGAAGATAACAGCAGGACCTTCTGAAGCGGGGCGCCTCGCTGAGAGATGGCAAGCCGCCCTCCTCAGCGAGGCACCCGAGGACCAGGAGTGGGCCGTCCAGCGGGCCAGGGCCATTGCCGAGGATCTCGAAAGATTTTTCTCCGGCGATGGACCCCTGGCAGCCTAGCCCCGGGCACCAACAGCCTTAACCGCTGGACAAATAAAAGTTTATTCCTATCCTATCCTATTGATGCAGAGTTTTTGAACAGCAGTGCCTTTAGCTCGATAATACTAACAAAAATACTTCAGCAATCTCTTGACACATTTAGCCTTCCTAACCAATGGAAAATCGGTCAGGTGGTTCCTCTAAAAAATCCGGCTGTAAGAGTTGTCCTGATAATTACCGCCGCCTTTCAGTCACAAGTACCAGATGTAAACTACTAGAGCAAATAATATTTAGTAACATGGCAACATTTCTTGAGTCAAATTCATTTTTTCCCCTGCGCAACGTGGTTTTTATAGATGGTACTCCTGTGAAACGGAGCTGATATCTTTCACCCCTCGCCTAAATCGTGTTTTGATCGATCATCATTCGCCAATTGTATATTCTTAGACTTTTCCAAAGCATTTGATAAAGTGTCACACGTTCCTCGTTTATAAAATGAACCCATTAAATTTTGACTTTAACCTATTTGTATAGATTAATAATTTCCTAATTAGCCGATTTCAGTTCACTACTGCCAAAGGTCATAACTGTCTTTTCAGTTAATTCAGGCGTATACCGCAGGGATCTGTACTGGGTCCTCTTATTTTCCTTATATACACCAATGACCTTCATTCTTCATCAAACTCTAACATTCATATTTTTGCTGGATAATCGTGTAGTTTTTCGTGAAATATGTAACCAAGAAGATACTAAATTTCTGCAATCGGACCATAATGTTATAACTACCTAGTGTCTACAGTGACACATGGAATCAAACATTTAAAAAATGTAAAGTTATGCGCGTATCCCGTAGTTCTATCAGCCCCTGTACCTACTACTTAAATAACACTTCCTTAGGAGCTGTCAACTCCTACAAATATTTAGGTGTTCACATAGCATCCAACCTAACTTTATCACTACACATTGATTACATAATAAGCAACGCTAACCGCATGTTACGTTACCTGCGCCGTACTGTTTTCAGCGTGCCTCCTTCACTGACACTTCTACTTTATAAAACTTAGTGCGTTCAGAACTTGAGTATGCTGCCTCAGTATGGGAACCTAGTCAGGATAACCTAACCTATTTACATTGTTCAGAATAACTCTGTGCGTTTCATACTCTCCAATCATTCGCACACCGCAAGTACAACCCAAATGAAAGTACGCCTCAACATACCTGACCTGTTGCTTCGTCGTAAAATTGCACGTTTAACCATGTTTCACAACTTGTTTCATCATCCAGCAATACAAAGTGATCTCATTTCTTTCACCGCATTACATCTCACTACGTATTGGTTATGTTCATAAAGTAGGCATTGACGCATTTATTACTAAGTCATCTTTTCAGTCATTTCTGACTCGCACTTTGCAAGAGTGGAACCACCTCTCAGCCGAAATGGTAACCATCCGTAACAATGAACATTTTCATGATGCATTGTATAAGCAGGAGTATTGGGAATCTACTCCGAATCAAACAGTGATTCTAATTCTGTATTTATTTGTTCAATGCATTACCTAAATATTACTAACAGGAGCTTTGTAAATGAACATCTAGTCATGTCTTGAAACTAATTTTAATAATTTATTTGTTCTGTATTATAGCGAAGCTGTTAAGGGCTCACCTTTCGATCGTCGCGTCCGGCAATAGAAAAAAGCAAGGTCGATCTAAATGGTCTAGAAGCTTCGGGCGAAAAGCGGTTCAGAACGAATTGTCACCGACATCAGCAAAGGTGGTTATGGAAGCAGGGAACAAACATTGCGAAAGAAAAACGTTTTTTTTTTTAATTGAAGCAACACACAGTTAGATTCATTCGATGAAAATAAAATTCCTAATCAATTTTATATACGCATGGCGAGAAAAGAACAACTCTATTTTACTTGATCAATATCAATAAGTACCCTTTTTTCAGCGCCCACCGTCAGAGCACCCACCGATAGCGGCGGGCGTTCACTTGCAATGCACTGCAGCTCTTGAAGTGGGCAAAAACGGGCACTTGTAAATTTCAGCTGTTACAATACGCCCCCCTCACATGTTGTGTTGCTTTACTTGTCGACGTTTGTCTGAATTTGGTGACGCGTGTAGTTTAATTGTTTCTTAACCTGTTCAGTCAAAAGTAGTGAGTTGTGACCGCCAGATAATTGTTCACTTTAGTTGTTTTCGTGGGACAGCGCTGGCTGACGGGCTTGGCATCCGACGAAAGGACGAGCACTCTACGCCCAAAGCGTTCGTCGGCCTCCAAACAAAGTATGTTCTGCGCAAGGGTGCGGTTTCGACACCCGTATGGCTGAACTTTTCCTGCATCGGTTTCCGTGCTGAAAGCTCGAAACGCCCATCACGTGAAATGGTGGGGCATTTGAATATGCAGCTCTACTGGCAGGCCCCCGAAAACAAATTTCGCACCTTTGCGAACAAAATGACGTCACCTCTGTTTTTAACGGATATGGCGGCAGATTATTTTTTCTTCCGCTGGAAGTGTTCCCTCCTCACACAGATGGCGCTAAGCACCATGAACCGCCAGGAAGCCTACATGCAACGCCGTTTTAGGGTGGTGACAGCTTTTGTAAGGGCACTTGCCGCCGCCAGCTAAATTGGTGGGTTAAATCTTGGGTACAAAATGGCGAAAGACCAGCCGACAGACCACATTTCCCGCAACCCTTGGTGACGTGAAATTAATTACCTTCTTTTAATAAACTTTGGCCTCAGCAGCCAGAGACAAATGGTGCGTCTGAGCGCCGTACACGGCACGTCTACGTTTTAGTTAAACAGGCTAGTAAGGACAGTCTTTATTACAGCACACTTCGAAAAGCACCCTTTATATATTATGTACAACTGGAAAGCACCGACAATGCTTAACACAGTTCACGTTCTTGGCGTGAGATAATGCTACCACGAGCACGCCGTCGTGCCTTATAACTTGTTGCTTTACGTCTGTCGCACGACACGCAATAGAAAAGTCAGTTTGATGTGTTAAAATAAAAGGAAAATGCAACTAGTATATTAAAGATGTATGCAGGTTTCTTGTGCGTGTTGGCGCAAAACTAAATTAAAGAAATTTAATGGATCGCGTGCCAGCATGAGTACATCAGAGCGTGACAAAAAAAGGCAGGAAGACTGGGGACAAAAATGGATACCCACCAAATTTGGCGGTAAATAGCGTTCAAAATCTTGGTGTTGTCGCCACCCTAAAACGGCGTTGCATGTAGGCTCCCTATGAACCGCCGTTGAACCGCCATGTTTTGAACGTATGGGCTTCTATGGAAGCTTCGCTACCAGGTGTATTTACCTTGGAAAAAAAAACTCTCATTGGTCGTACGCTGTATGTGCGAGTGAAAGCGCGTGAGGGCGAGGGATGCGCGCTTTCACGGGGAGCGAACGCACGGCGGAGAGCAAATGCGACTTCCCAGTGGAAAGGGAGCGGTGGGCGAGGAGGGCATCGATGCATCCTAGAGTGTGCGTGCCCGCTCTCCCACTGCGGCGCATGCGCGCAGCCCTGCTGGCCTCTGCCGCCGACTCTCGCTCGCCTCTCCCCTAATAGTGTCGACAACGGCGTTTAGCCGTTCCGTCACGTAGCCAGCGTTTTGACAGCGGTTGTGTGCTGTCACACAAACAACGCGCGCAAGTGTTGTCGACGGCGGCGGCGTTTTGCCTGCGGCCGCACCGAACGCGTGCGGCGTTGGTGACGTGCTTATGAAGAACGTGCCAACCTTTGCCGTGCACCCTATGGCGGTGTACCGTAGCGACCATAAGGCCATGGTCCCTGTGGTTACTAAATAAATTAAAATCACCGGATCATATATATTTCTCATTCTTTAATACTTCCAATAACCAATTACACCGTCACATCTTAATAGTCATAATTGGAGATGCACAATTCCCTCCATAGTACAGCTTCGCTGGCCTTCCATCTCCACTCCAGTGGAAGGGCTGACATTTTTTTTATATTCTTTTACTAACACTGCGCCCACTCCCCTTATATTACCCATGGGGCCCTGAGGGTAACTGAAAATAATAGTTAAGAAATAAGAACGACGTGTGCATTCAATTCCGTTAAAATCTTTTGACCACATGGCGGCTTCGAGTCACCTACTGGCAAGTCTTTAGGATCACCTATACTGTGATTACACTGCACACAATATTGAATACAGAAAATAGTTTTGTGGTAACATCAATATTACGTAAAACGAAATACGTCTCCATGATAATTATTTGTCAGAGCTGTTAGCCTTTCGTAACAATAGCGAGCTTCGCAGAAACACTTGGACAAAATTCACGCAGGTTACCAAAGCAACTAACGGGGTTGTCTAAGATAGCTACTTTCGTTGTGCAGCCTGGGAAGACGTCGAAAAGTGAACATTTCCTTTCTCGATGACAATCGTAGTAGTAGTAGTAGTAGTAGTAGTAGTAGTAAACACTTTATTTAGGTTCTGAGAAGCTAGGCAGGGGGGCCTGCTAGCCGTTGGCTAGTCCCATGTCGGAACTGAGAGGCCGTGCCTCTCCGCTCGTTCACGGGCCCTCTGGACAGCCAGGAGTTGGGCGTCTTGTCTGGGATCTGTGATGGCCTTCGTCCAGTCTTCTTCTTGGTTAAAATCCTGTAACACAGGGCACTGCCAGAGCATGTGATTTAATGAGCAAAATTCAGTGCCACAATCTGGGCAGAATGGATCAATGAAGCTTGTTCAGAAAGCCCCTAGAGGGGTAGGACATCCGTCTGGAGCATGCGGAGTGTGCTAGATTGTGATCTGTTAAGCTTATGATGGGGGGAGGGAAAACTCTGCCTATCCCCTCTGTAATGTGATGTGATTTCGTGAAAAGTAACTAGAGGATCACTGTGGAAGAGCTCTCCCGAACTCACCCGAGACACTGTCCCATCGCGGCATATGAAACCTCGCGCACGGTCGCGGGCTATCTCATTAGGGTTCAGGTGACCCTGTAGTACGTCTGGTCCCATGTGTGCTGGGAACCAGACTATGTGATGAATAGTGTCTGAGGGGGGTCTACCGTTGATAATCCTGGCTGCCTGTTTGGCTATCAATCCCGATGCGAACGCTCTAATTGCTGCTCGGAAGTCCGTGTACACTGTAGAGCGTGTTGTGTCAAGTAATGCGAGAGCTATAGCAGCCTGTTCCGCCACGTTGACCAACGAGGTCTTGAGCGAAGCTGCCGAGAGGAGATCTCCCCTGTCATTGACTATAGCTGCGGAAAACTTGTCGGAGCTGGTGTGTCGCGCCGCGTCAACAAAGGTCTCCGTTCCGGATAAGTTCTTTAGGAAAGCCCTAGCCCTCGCCAATCTTCGATCTTTATTGTGTTGTGGGTGGGCGTTTCTTGGAAAAGGGTCTACAATAAAAGAATTCATTATTTGATTATCAAGTTGCGTGGTCTCTCCCTGATTAAAACTAGGACGGAGGCCTGCCGCATCCAACAGTCTTCTGCCTGCTTTGGAGTTTGATAATCTAATAATTTGTGCTGATCTTTGTGCTTCAATTAACTCCGAAGTGGTGTCGTGTACTCCGAACTTCATGAGTTTCTCTGTGCTCGCCGTGATTGGAATGCCGAGCACCTTTTTGACACTTTTCCGCATGAGCGTGTCTAATTTATCTTTCTCTGTTTTGGTCCAATTGAGGGCCGCGACTATGTAAATGGCTCATGACTCATGAGGAAAGCATGGTTCATGGTTCATAAATGGCTCATGAGGAAAGCATGGTGAGCCCTAAGGATTATATCCTCGCCTATGCCGCCTTTCCTGTTGCACACTCTCATAATTAATCTGAGAATGTTCTCCGTTTTCGTGGTGAGATGAGCTATAGACGTTGCGTATGCAGCCCTTCGAGTCTAATAAAAGCCCTAGGATTTTGATAGAGTCTACTCTAGGGATGGTATAACCATCTCTGGTACGAACGCTAATGGGCACCTGATCGAGTGGGGTGAGTCCCCTAGCACCTCGTCTAGCCTGTCTGTACAGCAGGAGTTCCGACTTTCCAGGCGATAGTGCCAGTCCCGTACCGTCCAGGAAAGACTCTGTAAAGTCTAGAGCCTCCTGTATAGCTTGTTCGACCATCGCCTCCGATCCTCCGGGACACCAGATTGTAATGTTGTCAGCATATAATGCATGACCAACATAAGGAATTGTTGCAAGGCTTTCCGACAATTTGCGCATTGCTATGTTTAACAGAAGTGGTGAGATAACTGCCCCTTGGGGAGTACCCCTTCTTCCGAGTGTGAAAGATTCCGACACTGATTGCTTTAACTTTATGACCGCCGTCCTGCTCTCAAGGAAGGATTCAACGAAGGAGAAGAATTCAACTCCCAAGTTCAAGGCCAATATCTCCTTAAGGATATAGTCATGTGTAATTGTATCGAAGACCTTGGATAGATCTAGTGCGAGGACCCCTTTTACATCTTTGCTTTGAGAGTCTATGACCTGTGTTTTGAGCAGGAGCATGAAATCTTGCGTGGAAAGCGAGGGCCTGAAACCCACCATATTGTACGGGAATAGCTCATTCCGCTCGATATGTCTCGATATCCTGTTATGCACTGCATGTTCCGCTACTTTGCTAATGCAAGAAGTAAAGGAGATAGGACGGAGGTTCTCCAAGCTGGGTGATTTACCTGGCTTGGGGATCGATTAGGACCATTGTGGCCTTTTTCCAACTGTCTGGTATAACACCCTCCTCCCATACCCCGTTTATCTCCTTCACTAAGGAATGAATGGCTTTGTCGTCCAAATTTCTTAAGAGTCGGTTTGTGACTCCATCGGGGCCTGGGGCAGACCTTCGTTTAGATTATGTAGCACTTCCCTGATCTCAGCTTCCGAGAAGGGAGCGTCTAGCTCTGGGGCAGGCGCGCCCTCATATCGAGGGTTGGAGGAGCTTGAGCTTTAGTCAAGTGGAAGGTATTTGTTGGCTAGTTTCTTAAATATGGAGGGTGACCATCGTGAAATAGTTTTTTAATGCGAAGCATTTCTTGGCGAACATTTGCTACTTTGACCTATCTATCTATCTATCTATCTATCTATCTATCTATCTATCTATCTATCTATCTATCTATCTATCTATCTATCTATCTATCTATCTATCTTGCTATCTATGTATCTATCTATCTATCTATCTAGCCGCCTACGACTTGATGCTCTCATGGTAGTTTCGTTAACTTGGTATGTACCAAAATTGGCGAAGAGTATATGACGAACATAAATGATATGTCATGACATGAATATCATGACATGCGTGTCATGTAGGTCATGAAACAGCCACCTACGTCTTGGTGCTCTCATGGTCGTTTCGTTAACTTGGTAGGTACCAAAATTGGCATAGTATCACAGGAGTGCATGACGAACATAAGTGATAGGTCATGACAAAAATGTCACGACATGCTTGTCATGTGGTTCATGACGATGACCGAGCGAAAAAGTTTAACAATCAAGAACCACTCAAATGTGTTCGGACGTGGGTACTAAGTGAAGGAAACACTCGACCCGCCGTGGTTGCTCAGTGGCTATGGTGTTGGGCTGCTGAGCACGAGGTCGCGGGATCGAATCCCGGCCACGGCGGCCTCATTTAGATGGGGGCGAAATGCGAAAACACTCATGTACTTAGATTTAGGTGCACGTTAAAGAACACCAGATGGTTCAAATTTCTGGAGTCCCCCACTACGGCGTGCCTCATAATCAGATTGTGGTTTTGGCACGTAAAACCCCATAATTTCATTAAATTAAGGAAACACTACAGGATGCTGGTAGAAGTAATAGACATGAGCATGACTCAGCAAAAATGACAATGACTCAGCGAAAAAAGGTTAACTCGCAAAAACCACTGTAATGGGTTCGGACGTGGGCACTAAGTGAAGGGAACACTAAAGGACGACGGTAGAAATCATACGTCATGAGCATGACTCAGCAAAATGACAATGACTCAGCGAAAAATTATAGACGCTCAAAAACCACTGGAATGGGTTCGGACATGGGCACTAAGTGAAGGGAACACTAAAGGTTGATGGTAGAAATCATAGTCATGAGCATGACTCAGAAAAAAAACGTCAATGACTCAGCGAAAAAATCATGAACACTGAAAAACACTGAAATGGGTTCGGACGTGGGTACTAAGTGAAATAAACACTAAAGGATGTTGGTAGAAGTCATAGTCATGAGTATGGATAAGGCTTTCGCCCTAAGGTCTCTTAGGTGTAGCTAAAGGGAATCCTGAGGACTCATGACATGAATGTCGTGACATGCGTGTCATGTAGGTCATGAAAGAGCTGTCTACGTCTAGTTGATCTCATGGCCGTTTCGTTAACTTGGTAGGCTCCCCGCACACTACTTCGCATAACATCGATTCCCACATGGCGTGGGATCTGCCGGCTTTTATTCTTTAAAGAACTGAAATGAGCACTCGACAAAGCAGCCTTGTCACCTATGTGGCGCCTAATTCCCACTTTCAACAACTTGTAGTCGTAGAGAACGGTACAGTCATGATGACGATGATCATTTCTGATGGCGTCCTCTTTGAAAACAGGCGGCGGCAAATAGTCACCTGACTTTCTTCAGCTAATCAGGTTTTACGGCGCCTTTGGGAGTCTTGAATTGCGCTTACCTCCATTTTATGTTCTCTCTGTTCATTAAAACCTCATTCTTTGTATTTGTTAGTACGTATTCATGTAACTCCGGCACCATCGCTTCCATGCACTTGCAGTGAAGCCGGTAATGTGACTACAGAGGCGCTCGAAAACTCTAAATGCGCGTTCTCATGGTGTCAAAAAAAAATGTTTTTCTTTCACTGCGTTCATATTTAGAGGAAGCGTGAAGCATGTTAGCTGCAATGCGCGGTCAAAGTTGGAAATCTGTGGGTTTACTAGCGGATAAATAAAAATGGCTAAATCGTTGTGTTCTGCTTCTTGAGAAGCGTTATATCAAACGCGCTTACAAAGTTTTTCCGCTTCCCTAGGATAATAAAATGTGGCAACAATTTAATATTTGCCATCTTACGTGTGACCTGTAAAGAAAGATTCAACTGTGTTGGTTAATTACAGCCTTTGCGGAAAATTACTCATACTGGCGTTTCGAAGTTTTACAAGCGTATTTTACGAACCACGATACAGGCTTGCTCAAGCTTATACTGAGAGATGTTGACATGCAAGAAAATTGGCATTTCAAGAAAAAGTTTCAAGCCAAGGTTTAAAGATATGCGTGTGTACTATAGAAGGACGGCACTAGAAACATGTTGTCAGCCGCTGTACGGAAGAAATCGTGCAATGTTTTTTTTTTTTGCATTTATTGTAGACGGAAGAAACACGTGATCTGCATCTCGGCGTAAGTTTTAGTTGCGATTTTAGTTGGATGCTCCCAAAGTTCACGCAATACGTGTCGCCAGCGATGAAAATGATGTGTCATATCCGCCTCCATGGCCATAAGTCGAGGTGACTAACACTCCCAGGATTGAAGCTTGTAAAAATACATAGCTATCCATAAATGTAGACTTAGGAACAGCTGTCGTTGCAACCCAATGGTGGAGCATCGCACGCCTAATGCGGAGTTTGTGGCTTTGTCTCCCTTCTGCTTGTGACACGCGCGATGGTTCTTGCTGACACGACTTCACACTTTCGCTTCAAGAAGTGGCACAACGCATGCGCTCGAAAAAGCATATAAATCGGTAGGGTGTTGACAGGAATAAACAGTTGGTAGTAGCGCTTGTCCTCGTCTGTTCCATGAGTATTTGTGTAATTTATTCACACTTAGTTTCCCAGTCAACGCCTTCCGTTGGTTAACTACAAACCGTCTGCCGTCACGCCGCGTTACCAGATGGTGTTCATACGGGAGCGTCAGCGGTGGTTGCTCGCTCGGCACGCTGCTGTACGCTCGGACGCGCCAGTGTATGTTTAGAAAGCAGGCGAGCACTGGAGCATGGAGCCATTAGTAGTTTAAACCCGAACGCTATAAAACTTCCCTTAGGTTGAAATGTCATGAAAGAATCAGGGCGGACTTTAAGGCCCTCAAGAGCTGAAGCGAACTGAAGATAGGGAGCGAACTGAAGAGCGAACTGATGATAGGGAGCGAAAGTGCTTAAACCGCACCACAGCTAGCGTTGAAACATTAGAGTTACACACTCGTAACCGTCCTGTGAGATTGTTAATTCTGCTAATCCTGCGCGCTTCGCACGTCCTTCGGCTTCGAATTTCTTCGCCATATATTCTGCGACAGCGAAACCGCCTGTTCGCTGGATTCCTATTCATTCACAAGTACGCGTACCAATTCGACCACCAAGAACTCCTCTAAACTAACTTTAAACAGTACATCTATGTGGTGTAAAGTGCGAGTGTTATAGCTATACCGAACGTTTGAAAATTCGAGGCGTGCTCGCGCCATCGGCGCTTCCGCCGTGCTGTCACAATATCAGCGGCGCACTTGAAACCATGCTCCGTCAAATCTCTCGTACCATATATGCTGCCGGCGCGTGCAGGGTTCGAACTACTCCAGACAGGCCTAGAGACGCGCAGCGCGTTTGGCTGCAAAAACGACTGAGCCAAGTTAACACACCCTCACGCATCGCTCAGTCGGCTCTGCAGCGGAGCCACGAAAACACGAAGGACAGCGTTCTACCTTCCGCTGCTGACATTTTAGCGTCGCGAGCGGACAAAATTTTGTTCTGCTCAGCTGTGTGCATGCCACACCCTGTGGTGGGTGCAGCGGACTGAGCTGATAGTACACTCTGAGCTACAAACGGCTGACGGTTTTCCTTGTGGCCCATATTTTGCGCCTATAACTGAGTTGCGACTACTGCAGTGCCGTAAGCGGCGCTACTTCTTGCGGCAGCGTTGTGAGACGTCAAATAACTAGCTGCTACACTGCAAAATAATTTACACTCTCAAAGGTGCAAAACGTTGTTAATCTGTCTATAACCCGCACCCTTGCAAAAAAAGTGGTCGCAGTTTCACCTGAAAGGCGAAGCATCAATTGCGATAGCAAACTTGTAGAGAGCTATACGGAGTAATGATATTAGCTTTATGAGCTGTATAAACTTGGACAAGCAGCAGCATCGGCAACACGCAGAACTATTGTCGACGCCATCGGCGCTTTGCCCGCGTTCGCTCATAATGCGTGCGGCGTTGGTGACTGTTGCCGGAGCCTGTGATATAAATAGGCACTTGGTGCCGCAGCTAAACGTCGCCTCCCTTCCCTCCCCCTCCCCCACGGCTTCTCGCGCGTCGGAAGAAGGTGCGTTTGCTCTACATATATGGTGATGTAAAGGAGAAAAGAGACGCCTACTTCTGCAGCCCTTAAGCGAGCACGGCGCGGAACGCGCGTTTGTTCTCCGCCGTGCGTTCACTCCCCGTGAAAGACGCGCCCCTCGCGCCCTTTCACTCGCACATACAGCGTTCGGCGCGCGGCGACGATTTCTTCTCCAAATGACGTCATACGGAACCTCACGGCGACGGCGACGGCGACGGCGACGCCGACGGCAGAAATCTGCTTTTGAGTGTCCATATAATTGCTATCGCAATAAAAGGGTGTAAATCACTGTAACTTCCACTCTTATACAAAGAGGGTGTAAATCTGTCTATAACCAGCAACCTTACACAAGGGTGTAAACCTGTCTATTTCTCCGCCGTACAAAAAGGGTGTAAATCTGTCTAGCTCACACCCTTACATCCAAAATGGTGTGAGTGGGTGAGTAATAAACAGTTTGACATCGTTTGCTCACTTTCAAGGGTGTAAATTATCTTCCAGTGAAAGGGGCGCTCTTTCTGCTGCGCAGCAGCAACAGCAGGCTGACTCGCGTGCTGTGTCCCACCAAGATCTCGCCTTGGGATACTTTCACAACTCCGTTTGAGGAAATTTAGCGCGTCGCTAAACCTGACTGTCGCTCTCAATGTTTTGACAGGCGAAATTGTCCGTTTTATTGCGATAGCAATTATATGGACACTCAAAAGCAGATTTCTGCCGTCGCCGTCGCCGTCGCCGTCGCCGTGAGGTTCCGTATGACGTCAATGGAGATGAAATCGTGGCCGCGCGCCGCCGAACGCTGTATGTGCGAGTGAAAGGGCGCGAGGGGCGCGTCTTTCACGGGGAGTGAACGCACGGCGGAGAACAAACGCGCGTTCTGCGCCGTGCTCGCTTAAGGGCTGCAGAAGTAGGCGTCTCTTTTCTCCTTTACAATCACCATATATGTAGAGCAAACGCGCCTTCTTCAGACGCGCGAGAGGCCGTGGGGGAGGGGGAGGGAAGGGAGGCGACGTTTAGCTGCGGTATAGTGCCTAGAATATATTCTAGGCACTATAGCTGCGGCACCAAGTGCCTATTTATATCAGAGGCTCCGGCAACAGTCACCAACGCCGCACGCATTTTGAGCTAACGCGGGCAAAACGCCGATGGCGTCGACAACAGTTCTGCGTGTTGTTGCTACCAAAGCCGCTCACCTTACTTCGTATGACATTGCTGTGTTGCTATCGCATTCATTGCTTCGCCCTTAGAGCGAAACTGTGACATTTTTTAGTTTACTGCGTTTTGTTGCAACGTTGACATGACCGACGCGTGCGTTCGTTTCCGTAAAAATTGTCTTTTGGTCACATGCGGCGAATTCGAGTCGCCCGTTGACAAATCTTTCAGATCACTTTTACTGTGAGGGCATTGCGCACAATATTGAAGATACAACCTAGCTCCACGCTGACGGCAACATTAGGTAAAAAGAAATGCGCTTCAATGGGAATTCTTCGAAGCGCTGTTAGCTTTTTGTGACTGTAACGAAGCGTCGCAACGCCTTTTACACACAATTCGCACAGAAAACCAAACCAACTAAGGGGGTCTAATGAGATAGCTAACTTTGCTTCACAGCCTGGGAAGATGTGCAATTGAACATTGCATTTGGCGGCTAACAACAAGCAACCCTACAAAATTATGTAAACTGATTCTGTCACATCATCATTTTAAACAACCATTGTGTAAACTGTATAAGTTGAACATCATATCTGACAACATCTGACAATTAGTTTCTGTGTAACTGCGCGTTTCCGTGGGTCTATGTGGTTATATATGCTAGTGAGTGTGGACTCAGACATTTCTTTTAAAACGTGCGGTGGATACCATGCTCCGTACTCAGTATATGTTATTGTCCTGGTGGAATTGAGCCGTCATTGTGAATCAGTGTTCGTATCGTCTTTTGTTGAAATAAACTTTTTCTAAACGCATGACATCTTTTTAGCGAAGCTGTTAAAGGCATTTCTGTATCGCTTATGCAGCGGCGAAAGCCAGCACGCGACGGTGTGGTCGATATAAATTTCAATGCAACACAACGTGGGTCCATAGGCGTATTTACCCGTGGGACGGGGAAGGAGGGCACTCCCCCCCGTCTTCTGGATGGACCCACATGCCCCAGTGCTTTTCTCGTAGCAGCTAACACTACTCAGAAACAGTGCAATATTGTACCACCTTCACGAACCACGCAGGTTGATCGCGTGTTAACATTTCTTCGCCGGAGTACAGCTGCCATTCACCGTTTTAACATTGACCACTTGCATTGCATTTGCATTCTGTTTCATTGCATTACATTTGCATTGACCACTTGTCGTAGACGTAGCTACGTACGACTGTATAACATGCGGATAACGTCAGAATGCGTTTATCTCCCACTGACGCCCATTTAACACCTATGCAAAACGAAACAAAAAGGCACGTCGCATATCATCATCATCATCATCATCATCATCATAATCATCATCATCATCATCATCATCATGATCAGCCTATATTTTATGTCCACTGCAGGACGAAGGCCTCTCCCTGCGATCTCCAATTACCCTTGTCTTGCGCTAGCGTATTCCAACTTGCGCCTGCAAATTTCCTAACTTCATCATCCCATCTGGTTTTCTGCCGACCTCGACTGCGCTTCCCTTCTCTTGGTATCCATTCTGTAACCCTAATGGTTCACCGGTTATCCATCCTACGCATTACATGGCCTGCCCAGCTCCATTTCTTCCGCTTAATGTCAACTCGAATATCGGCTATCCCCGTTTGTTCTCTGATCCACACCGCTCTCTTCCTGCCTCTTAACGTTAGTCCTAAGATTTTTCGTTCCATCGCTCTTTGTGTGGTCCTTAACTTGTTCTCGAGCTTCTTTGTTAACCTACAAGTTTCTGCCCCATATGTTAGCACCGGTAGAATGCAATGATTGTACACTTTTCTTTTCAACGACAGTGGTAAGCTCCCAGTCAGGATTTGGTAATGCCTGCCGTATGCACTCCAACCCAATTTTATTCTTCTGTAAATTTCTTTCTCGTGATCAGGGTCCCTGTGAGTAATTGACCTAGATAAACGTACTCCTTTACAGACTCTAGAGGCTGACTGGCGATCCTGAATTCTTGTTCCCTTGCCAGGCTATTGAACATTATCTTTGTCTTCTGCATATTCATCTTCAACCCAATTCTTAGACTTTCTCGATTAAGGTCCTCAATCATTTGTTGTAATTCGTCTCCATTGTTGCTGAATAGGACAATGTCATCTGCAAACCGAAGGTTGCTGAGATATTCGCCGTTGATTCTCACTCCTAAGCCTTCCCAGTCTAACAGCTTGAATACTTCTTCTAAGCATGCAGTGAATAGCATTGGAGAGATTGTGTCTCCTTGCCTGACCCCTTTCTTGATAGGTAACTTTCTACTTTTCTCGTGGAGAACCAAGGTAGCTGTGGAATCCTTGTAGATGTTTGCTAAGATATTCACGTATGCCTCCTGTACTCCTTGATTACGCTGCATCTATGACTGCTGGAATCTCTACTGAATCAAATGCCTTTTCATAATCTATGAAAGCCATGTAGAGAGGTTGATTGTACTCCGCAGATTTCTCGATTACCTGATTTATGACATGGATATGATCCATCGTAGAATATCCCTTCCTGAAGCCAGCCTGTTCTCTTGGTTGGCTGAAGTCAAGTGTTGCCCTGATTCTATTGGAAATTATCGGATATACTGGCCTCCAAACGGACGAAGTAGAAATCACGCCGTTCGCGCCATATACGATCGTCGTCACAGTCGTCGTCGTTTTTGCTGCTGCCGTCACACACACCTACGCTCGCGTCACACACACAATCATACTATTTACACAAACGCGTTGGTCCAACACTTTGCAGAAACCCAAGCAATGCTGGATAGCCAGCTACCTGCAAAATGCGTAACATTGATTCCCACGGTGCGTGAGACATGTGCAATTTTTCCCTAAATATTTGAAATGAGGACTTACCAAGTAACAGTGCTTAGTGCTCCCATGACTTACAGGCCCAACAAGCCTTAGTTGGACGCGCCTGGGTGGCGGCTACCGCCACTGGGGTCCCGAACTAGGGACCTCCACCCAGTATTTGTAAGGACCAGACCCTTACGGGCTGGTCCATTGCAAGCATACCTCCTGTCCCTCCACAGCCAAATACATGTTTTCACCACCACCACCACCACCACCACGTGTACCATGTACACGTCATGCTATATCCGCGTACAACTTTATATGGCAATGAAGGAAACGCTACGGGGAAGGAGCTTTTATCCATGTGTTACTGGGCCAAGTAGTCCAGCAAACGTTTGACAGCGCTTTTGGTTGCTTGGAAAGGATAAAGAATCGGCGTAGCTTCCTTGTGCGATGGATTCCCTTTTACCAAAACGATAAAAAGAAAAAAAAACAGAAATTAAGTCAGATATAACACTCCCTAGTCTATTTTGTCCTATTTGGTCTGCTGTAAATAAGAAATTTATGTCTGCAAATTCCGCCACACGGCCAAACACCCTGTATCACATGGTATGGGAATGCGACCGAAACACCGACATCCCATCTCTATCCCCCACCACCCCGAACCGGAAAAAGTGGGGGACCCAGCTCACCAGCCTTGACCCTGATGACCAGCGTCAGTTGGTGAACAGGGCAAGGCAGGCGGCCAGGTCACATGGCTTCATGAACTGAGGAGGCCAACCACAAGGAAGGCGACCAAACAACTTTGTCTGCTCTTAGTAAAGTTCAATCATCGTCATCTTCCACAGCTTTAACTAACATGGATGCGAATGTGGGAATTTTTTATGAGGGTTCTAGGTTGTGCGCGATCTGTCTTTGTCGCTTTCCATTCATTGCCGAAGAAAGTTGTTTGTGATGTGCGTCGTGGAGAACCCTAACGGCATCTTTTCTGCCTGGCCCTCTCCGTGACGTCACGTGGCGCCTCAGGTGCTTCCCACGTTCAACCGCTTGAAGTGGTGGAGAATGCTGCAGTTATGGTGATAATTTATTATGGTATCCCCTTTAAAACCTGGCAGTGACGAATAGCTACCTGGACTGCTTCAGATAACGAAGTTTTACTACAACTATCGCAGTCCAGCAATGTGTTTACGTCTTTTATATGCACTTTTTCTTCATTAAAACTTCTATCACTGTAATACACACTTACCTATTAGCTCCGAGCGCAGCCAACAGACATCCGCGTGGCGTCAAGGCTAGGACTCGCATCTGTCGTCTGCTAGAGTCCGGGCGGCGTACGCGTGCGTCCCATATTGTTTCAGTTTGTTCGCTCCAGTTTTGCATGCTAATACACTTCTGACGGTACTTTCAAATAACTTTTTCTTGGTTGTTTTTGTGCGTTAAATTTATAAAAACAGCTCGACAATCTATTTCTTAAAGGTAGTATTCAGTATTATAAGGCCTCGTCTGTTTCTTTTTGCCAGACCTCGTTGGCGTTGTCGCACTGCCGTGTATACACGCATGGACAAAGTCAAAGTCAAAAGTAAGATTTCCGAACTTTCTCAGCATAAAACACAGATCTCGCAATGAAGTCTCAGACGATCAGTGATACATTGCGTGAAGGAAGACAGGAAGACACTTAACTAGGTTTTTTACATGCTGCTGACAGTTCAGTTATATGGTCTGTGATTGGCTCTCGCATTCTATCTACAAGGTGGCTTGGATCAGGAACCGCACGAAAGAGCACGCAGAAACACACAGTAACATATACAGAGCCACGTACGAAAGGTGCGCTTCTTTTTTTTTTTATTATTTTAAGCGGCTCTTAGCGTTGATGGAAGGAGTACTGGCAGCCGCAGCCTGGCATAGAATATGCATCGAAAGCTCGCGGAATATGAAACAAGTTTTACGACTTCGGGGAGGCGCTTTCGCACAAGGTGCGTTTGCACGCTCGCTCTGCGCTGACGAATAGGACGTGTCGGAGACACGTATTTAGACCATATTGTGCGGCGAACACGTGTTCTCGCATTTCTTTCTTGTATTTTTTCTATCCCCTTACATTTCTACCTCGGCAGTCATTACAGACCAAAAGCGGTTTCACGCCCACAGGAAAAGAAATCTAAGAAAATGATAAGAAAAAAGTAAGGCGAAAAAATAGACGAGAACCTTCAAGTTTACCTCTCTTGTGTCCGTACCTCACCTCGAACGACACGAGCGCGCGCTGGAAGACGTTGAATGCGGCATCATACATTCACCGGCTGCGAAAGCCCTCAACAAAGCACATGGTTCGGGCCGCGCTTTTCTTCGCCGTCCGTACGCACGCGGCCGCGTGTAGTTTTCGATCATCGCGACGCCGTGACATCCCACTCACCGAAGGGTGGAACTTGACATGCGAACCCTTGACAGTTCCTGAACTATGCGAGAAGGAAAGCCATGATGCTGATGCTGCCTCGACTGTGGGTGAGGCTCCTTCCCAGAGCAGCGCTGGGCTCATTGGTCGCTCTTTCTTGCATCGCTCTGATTGGTCAATTAAGTCCCATCATATCGTACCACACGCAGAACCTCGCCATCTACGTGAATCGAGGTTCTCAATCAGCTGGCACTGAGAGTCGCCGTCGGATTGCCACCAAGCGTGTCTACCCAGACGTCAGGCCCGTGGAGCTGCCCCTTGCTTTGTTTGCTCAAGAAGATACGGAAGGCGTCAATCTACGTCGTGGACTGAACGACGTTGCAGCGAGGACAGGCAAGCGGTCAACAGTAGCAAGCGCACAAACCAGTGCTTCGGAAAGCTCGACGGAACCGCATATACTCAACTCGCTCGTTAAGGTGCCTGCAGTGAAAGGTCCCCACCTTGAGGACGCAAACGGGATTCCTGGACCTTCAGGTATCAGGAAGCTTCCTCAGGTAACCAGCTTACAAAATGATTTCAAAACCTCTGGCTAAGGCTGATGATAGACGAAACTCGAGCATCGTCCAGAGGAACGACACATCACTCAAGGCGAAGGTCGTGCCAGACAGAGTTGCGGAATGCAAGAGGCGCCAAGCCGGCGACCAACGAAACGGCGCTGCCGAAGATTCCAGACAAATACGTCATTGTCGATCCAGCTAAGAAAAAGCTAATCCTCTTGCTCGCTT
Source organism: Dermacentor silvarum (assembly GCF_013339745.2). Lineage (NCBI taxonomy): Eukaryota > Metazoa > Arthropoda > Arachnida > Ixodida > Ixodidae > Dermacentor > Dermacentor silvarum. The sequence goes on along the minus strand of NC_051163.1, from coordinate 60,068,830 downwards.
ATTTCCGGTCGGGTTCGTCCTTCCTCGGTGGACTGTTGTCTTCAGCGAACAACATGACCTTCTTCAGTTACGAACCGCTCAGCCTTTTGAGCGCTGCCGAGCGCCTGGGCCCTCTGACGGCCCCTCGCGGTCTGGAGATCCTCGCGAACCACCTGACGTGCCAGTTCCCGCGCATGTCCGACTATCTTGCGGTGGCCCCCAAGCGCTGGAACCACTACGCTCCGAACGCGTTCCTCATGAGGTTGTGCGGTCGCAAGGTCAAGGTGTGTCTCAACCCGGAGTTCATGGCGGACGTGTGCCGACGCTCGCCCGTGCAGGTCGTCAAGGTGACCCGACTCAGCGTTGTCCAAGTGCTGCAGTGGCTGCAGTTGAATGCTCCTCTAAGAGGAAACCTGAAAGTGGTGTATCTTGTTCGGGATCCGCGTGGAATGATCTCTTCCAGGAACGTTATGTCCTGGTGCAGAAGGTCCGCCGTTTGCATTAAGGCCAAGAACCTCTGCAGGGAAATGAATGAAGATTTGGACGCTTTCGAAGAGCTCAGAGAGCTTCTGCCGGAAGCGACGGTGCGCTTGCGTTACGAGGACATCGCGAAGCGGCCTGTCAAAGAATCGATGGCTCTCTTTCGTGCTCTCGGCTTGGAGTTCTCGGCTGGTGTGACTGACTTTCTCAGAACTCACACCGTTGTGAATGACACCAAAGCGCTTCAAAACCCCTACTCGACGGTGAGACGATCCAGTGCCGCGGCGTTCATGTGGACCAAGAAGCTCAACTGGGATCGCGTGAAAGAGGTTCAGACCGTGTGCGCTCCAGTCTTGAAGCGACTCGGCTACAAAGTGTTCCGGAACCAGGAAGAGCTCAAGAACGTGTCGCTTAGTTAACAGTTCAAACACGGGAGTGTAGACGATGGAGATTAGGTCATGAAAATGGCGTGACAACAGGCGTGGTCAGCCTGGCATTTGGGCCAGCAGTTGCTACACTTTAGCGTCTTTCCCGCGTTATGAATGTGTACCATCACGTGCCCATAAGTTAATTATATCTCACATAAATATGAGCGAAAGGCGCGTAACCCCCCTGCGCACAATCCACGGTCCATCGCGGAGCAGTTGCTGCACACATTCATGAAAGAACTCAACTCTCATGTCAAGCAATCTGCTCCTCTCAACACAGAAGCGCTTGCATGACCAGATCAGGTGATCCATGTGGCTTACATGGCTGCATTTAGTGCAACATAAACCACACGCTCAACCTTAAATGCCCATGATGTAGTGTTCTGATTTTGCTTCCTGCACTGCAGAACAAGATGGTTACTGTGGGGTCAAGTCAGTTTTTTATTTGGTGTTAATATCTACTAAGCAAAACAGGGTTCTGATTTTACGTGAAAGCCAGAAAACTGGGCCGTTCTTACTAATGGTGTATATTTAAGCACGTACACAAGCTTATTTCGCCTATAGATTACTTTCAACCTAACATCAGCACATTTATTTTGTGCACCACGCAGTTGTATTTTTCGTGTTAGCCAGAAATCAGGATCGGAAGCAGTGTGCCAGTAGTGTCACGAACGAAGAGTGTGCCTCCGAGCATGTTTCACACAAAGAATAAAAAATGGTGCAAGAGCAACGATGCGAGGATTATATGATAGCATTCATAAAGAGAAGAAACGGTGTTGTATGAAAACTGAAGGCATAATGTCTCATGGGTGGATCGAACTGTATACAAAATTTCTTACGTCATTTCTCGTAGGCCGAGAGGAAGTTCAAGAAAAACGACTAACGAAGCTTTAACTGAAAGCTTGAGCCTTGCTACCTGCAAGCTTGCGTCTTCAGATGAACAAGAAAAATCGAGGATACACGAAACGGAGAAAAATGTGCGAGAAACTGCATACAGTTAACGAAAATCTTACTCACTTGCAGACAGTCAAGCAAATATGCCCACTGCTCCTGTATAGCGAACACAAGCGAAGGTTCAGTTGCACTAACAACCCCAGAGAGTCTGCTTGAAAGGCCCCTATAAAACGGCTTTCCGAGGACAGTCATAACACTGCGCATCCGTGAGAGGTCTCGCTAAAGAACGCGCTCTGAAATACGCAAAGCACATGTTCAGTGTCTGCGGAACAATTACAATACGGGCAAAACGTCAAGCTCCTCTGCTGTATCAGGTGGGATAACAATTACGGCTATCAAGCCACCAGATGAGTGACATGCGTTAAGCTTTATCTACAATTACGTCATGCTGAATGACAAGTACTCGTTTGATCCGGAGTGCTTTTTCACTTCTCACCATGTCTCCCACCCAAGTCCAACGAAACAAATTCACGATAACAACATGCACAGGCTAAATCGATAAAAATGTCATTCTTTTTTCTTTAAAACATCATTATACCTCGGTAATGCACACCTGCTATGCTCTCAACTGAAAGTGGCAGTATTGAAAAAAAAGTTATTGATTGACGCAATTCCCACAAAAGGAATTGTTTCCAAGCGAAATCACTCCGACAATGCCTTGTGAAAGTAACAGCGTAAACGCAGGCAAACCATAAACCATAGGCCATGAATATTTGCGCCCGAATGTACGAGTTAGAAACACCTCCACGTATACATTAATCGTTAAGTAGCGCAAATTTTGTGAGCGAACCAGTACGCGCTTCTCGCTTACCCTGCGTCCTATTTTTCAAGTCGGGTTCTATGACTTGAGTCGCAGTGCAGTGTTAGATTATGCTTCCTAACCTACTGACACCTTACAGCACCTTATTAGATTAATAGGACTCGCAGCATTTCCATAGGAAGGATAAGTTCTAGCCTATGGGGAAACACTAATTTCTGCAACTCGACAAGGCAGTGTAACACCTACAGTATGTTGGTTAAGTATCTCGTCGAGTGAATTGTGTTCTCAGGAATCATAACACGGGAGTCAATCGAATTTGGTACTGAAATATTTAAACATTTAAAACTTGATTATTCTGTGACGTATAATCTCAAAAGTCTGGTTTCTTTAGTTCATCCCCATATGGGCAACATATGGAGATGAACTCAATGAATTAACATATCAATCAACACGTGACCAACATGCAAGACAGTGATGTGTACTTACCTAGCAGATGAAGCAATAGTACTGAAAGATCGCGTGCTGCAAGCCTACCACCCTATAATGCTTAATGACCTCGTCTCCTTATTCTGACATTTTCATAACAAGCTTTCATTCTAATGAAGCAAGCCTTGTCATGACGTACACGGAGACTATATCTGTGACGTATATTTACATCTAACACTTAATAGCGCTTATTTATTCACAACGCAGGTCTTAATACTATTTGTTCGATTACAGCTCTGTTAAAGGCAATCGCACAAGACGCTCAAGTGCGCTTCTTCCCACATTTCAGCTGACGCAACAAAGATGGCGGAAATCAGGCTAGAATAGTAAATAAGGCGTCAGTGTGCGGTCTGGTGGCAGCATTCGTTCCTCCGACTATCCGAGCTCTTCAACCGGGTCTCTCAGTTTTACACAGTGCTCTTAGCCGGAGTTAGGCCATCTTGCATATAGGGCAAGTAGATATGTGGGAAGGCCGGTTCGCGAAATTTATATCGTCTGTTACATCTGAAGAGTGACACGCCTATTGTCAAGGTAACGAGTGATGATGATGATGATGATGATGATGATGATTATGATGATGATCCTTTACCATGGCTCGCACCCACTGAGGGGGATAGGCCAATAATCGGGCGGCAGTAGGTAGCTGAAAAAAAATTCTTTGCGTATCTCATTTTGCGTAACGAGTGCTTGCTTTGTATACTCATCGTTTTCGTCTTCTTCCAATCCACACCAGCGTTTACGGATGAGATGGTGGCGCATGTTTCAAATGAAAAATAAACTTTATTGAAACAACGTTACAGGATGAAACAGTTGTTTAACAGCCCTCTTGCACGAGCGTCTGAGCAAAAGAAGAAGTGAAGAGCAGTGTCATGATCTTACAGCAGAAAGCAACGTTCTGGTACTGTGCCTCTCTTTTTTTCTTCAAGCATTCAAGCGTTTAAAGCTGACACTGCAGCCGCGAACAGGCAGACGTAACGTAGAAGATGAGCTCCACTATCAGCTAGCTTGCGTTCTTTTTGTCATGCTTATCTGTTCGCATCTACGGGCATGTTAATCTCGAAGCTCCAACTAGCCAGAAAGACGCTCTCCAAGCATCTTTCTTCCGAATGCGATGACATCAACGGTAAAATAGTGTTGTGCGTGTATGTTACAGGTGTGAAACACAGAACATGAGTGAATACACATGCGATGATCTCCAAGATTATAGCATAGGATGTGTTGTTGCGATAACATTGCTTAACTTTGCGGACACATTTTGCTTTAAGTGAGATTAGGGGTACTTTCCGCGTCCTTGCATTCGATCATCTTCACCAGCGTTAATCAACCAGTGAAAGCATCTCGACTAGTAATCCCCGATTTCGCATATTCAACCTCGCGAACGCAGACCATCTCATTGAAATTCGAGCACAAAGCAAGTGGAGACACCTAGCGGCATGCCATACCTGCTAGGGTGACAGCTGCACATGTGTTGACCTGTCTACAAATACACCTTAAGCTATACGCCATTATTCGGCGGCAGCAAGTTCTGTTTCGTGTTCCATTACCCTGCCATACGTTTGCTTCCTTCTTTATTTCATTGATTTTCCTACATAGCATACTCCCTGCCATACTCTTGCCCTCCTCTTCTTTTTTCAATTGAGAATTTGCCGCAAGTGCGACCACAACAAACAGGGCCACATTCACCACAGTAATGAACGCTGGCCTTGTTTGTATACTGCACATTATGTCTGTTACGCGATCGTGTCATGCACAGATGTGACCATCACGGTGGCAAGCCTGCATTGGCCATGTATGCTGATGACCCTATCTTGACCTTGACCATGTTATAAAACGAGCTCGAAGAGCCAAAGCGTAAAGGGGTGATTAACCGACTGTCTGGGACTCAGACATTAATAGGCGAAGTAGACGACGAAAAATACGCTTTATTTTCCGCACAGCTTCCCCACTACTGATTCTGCGATAGGATCTGCTGCTAATATACGAATGGCAAAAATCCGCTACATTTTATGTTTGTGTACTCACTCACAAGGCAGCAAAACTACTAGCTCTAAGAACATGCTTTAATTAAAGGCCTATCGACGAACATTGCAATGCAACTTTTTATCTATGATCCTCCCGATATCTTAAAATTTTCCCATTATCTCTATTATCTCAGTTTCATTCCTTCGGTTTTTGCTGCGCCTATGGCAACATCAAATGTGAAAAGTTCAGCCTGCTCGTGATAACGAAAAGGTGTCCTTGCAGGCCTGCCTTGATGATACTTGGCTAAAAGACCACACGATTGGGAAAGCGGGCCTTCATTTTTACTTTCTCTGCGTTATAAACTTTGTCCTCACTTGCTGCATTAAGTTACGAAATAAAACTGACACATGAGTACCGTTCGACACAAGCAAAGCAAGGTCAGAATCTGAACATCTGGACATTTCGGCTGCGCTCCAAGCCTGCCTCATCATTGAGCGCGGAAATTATTCTTCTGTACGATTCTCATGAAGACCAAAAGCCCTCAGCAAAAAAAAAAAATCTTCAGATTTTACTCACTGCATTGCCTTGGATTATGCATATTTCAGTAAAACAACCAATGACGTTTTTACGCTCCACCGTTCTGGCTGCGTGTCACTTGTCATCTATGCAATGCCAGGACGAGCGAACCGCGCTATGTGTTCAGTAGGCGCTACAGGCTATACAACATGTAGCCCACACACTGTACAGTAGCGGCCGTTCGAAAGCGAACGCTTTGCCTCGTGGTCATATCATACAAGAGGCTGCTGTCACTGTGTAAGCGCCTGTAGAGGGATCACATTTCTGTTCCTGTTTTCCTTGCGCCCTGCTTTCTTCAAAGCGTTTCCTGGAACAGCTGCCGGAGACCAGTCGTTCAGTTGTGGGAGAGCCTCGAGCCCTCGACTACGCGGCCTTTCAGCAAAAGCACCGGGGGCAAGACACGTGGCCAAGCGGATACACTGCCAGTCTCCAGAAGAGGATCTGTTTCCCGGCGGAGGTTAGCAGCGCCTTGCGAGGGATGTTGCCTATGCTGCGAAATCGGGTAGCCTCCGAATGTTGTAACCTCGCGGAGGTAGGCAATTTTCGGTAGCTGGTCTCCGTCGACATCTATGATTCCTCAACCCCCCCGGACGCCTAGCGGACCAATGGGTAACCCCGTTATAGTAGAGCCTTATCATCACTACTAGCAGCCCCGAAGCATTGTTTCTGCGCCGACACGTCTCCCGTTGGCCGCTTGACGTCTCTTGAACCCGAGCAGCCAAGGATTGGGTGAGTCCCGCGCTCATCTGGACCTGACCAGTAACGCTGGCACCAGCAGCGGTACGCAGAGAAGCGTCGACGCCATTGCCGTGCTGGGTCGCACGGAGGCGGCGGCACTGTAGCGGGACACCTGGCTGCTGGGTGTCGGCTTGAGCGTGTAGACAGCCGTGCGCGGGTACCAGGTGGTGATGGAGACCACGGATTTCTTGGGACGCCGCGTGCTCGTGCCGGCGGGGCCCGAACCTACTGTGGACGCTGAGGACGCGACGATGGGACTCGGCGAGGCCTCGTTGCTCGAAAGCGGCAGGGCTCGAGCCCGGGGGCACTTGTAGGATAATCTGCGCACGACGTAGAAGAACGAGTGGACTCATTACGCCTTTACCACGATGAATTAGTTTAAAGAGGCATACATACATAAATGCGCACTGAAATAGATAGATAGATAGATAGATAGATAGATAGATAGATAGATAGATAGATAGATAGATAGATAGATAGATAGATAGATAGATAGATAGATAGATAGATAGATAGATAGATAGATAGATATGATAGATAGATAGATAGATAGATAGATAGATAGATAGATAGATAGATAGATAGATAGATAGATAGATAGATAGCACGAGTCACTTGTTTATGGGAATTACCTCGTAGAATAATCCTGTAAACTTTATTTCCGTCCACAGTACACGCAAAGTGAAAAATAAATTTAAACATAAAAGGTTGCACTGCTGTTGTGTGGCTTGATATGTTAGCATTTTCAACTTTAAAAGGGATGCCGCGACAAGGCCGGACGCCGAGTCGTTTGCAAGCTGCTTAGCGTCAGATGCTCCAAAGTGCCAGTAAAATAATGAGCTGCAAGAAGGGAGCAGTTATGGCAGTGTCAGCATGTGCGTCAGCTAAAAAGGAGCTTTATACGCGAATAAAGAGCAATGAAAACGTTAAATAGCTAAATAAGATCGAAATACTCACGCCCCTCCGCTTTATTTCCTGATGACTTCTGAGTAAAGTAAGTAGGGCCTGAGAAGCAGGCGTGAAAAAAATAAAAAGGTTCTCGAGGCTAGCCGGCACAGGGTGATACCCTTTGAGACTACTCATTCGCCGAACGAACGATGCAGCCGTATCTCGCCTATAATCGGTGGTGCAGAACATTAACACTCGGACGAACACTAATTCTACTCATGGAGGAAGGAAACCCCAGGAGAGGCCCTGGCCAGCACGAGCGTATTGGAGAAAGTGTGGCGGAAGTCACGTGCCGTTTTTCGCAAAAGAGCACTGGGATGGGTACCCCAAGTGTCAACGTTGCCATGACAACCGCGGTCCTTAAGCTTCGCTGCTGCTCTCGGTCTCTGAAAAGCGAGATAACATTTTTCCGCCGGTGTCGTTCCCGCAGCACCTTTTGTTCGCCAGAAAAGCTGACTTTGGGGTTTGGTGTGTAAGCTTGAATCTTGTGTTTTGGGTCTGTGAGTGCGAGTGTCGGCCAGCAATAGATACACTCAAGCAGTCACGGTGCGAGTCTTCGTCGTCTTCTTCAACGTGCCACTGAAAAACACAGGAGTGCGTCTGCTTCATTAATACTGCTACAGAAGTTTCGTAGGCTTTGTTTTGACGCGCGTCGGCAGCACACACTTGCGGCGGCTCGTAACGACGCAAGTTCAAAGTTCGCGCTCATCTGCTCCGGCGAGCTGCAGAACCCCTGATTGGAGGCGCAAAGAGAGGTGGCACACCAACATGACTGCACTTCCGGCTTCAAAAAAGTGACGTCAGGGCCTCTCCTGTTTTGTTTCCTTTCTCCATGAATTCTACTGAAGTATTTTAGGGTTATGAATCAGAATGTATTCAACTAATAAACTTTTAAACGAATTACTTTACGGTACATATATTGCAATTTACAAACTGTAGTCATTGAGTTCACACACCATATTCACTTGGAACAAATTCTGAGGATTAACACCATTTTCGAAATATCAGTTCCCAAAGTGTCTGACAAAATTCACTGGTTTTCCAGTAATTGCTAAGCTTCAATGCATAAGCACGCATTTTGTTAAAAAAGTAAGCGTTACAACGTACATTTTTAGCGCTAATTTGACTGTACTCACCTAAAAACTGGTGCCTAGTTTCAAATATTGGTGGTTCCTGCTAAATGTGCCTTGTAAAATATTTGGCAGTTTGTTCATTTGACTTAATCACGTTTTTGGCCACTTATGATCTCCCACTAATACGGAGGTCAGCCCCTTTCGCGATACCAAAACTTTCATTTTCATCTGACTTATTCGCTATATGTCGGCTAAATTGGTGAGGAAGCTAATTAGTGCAAATTAGTAATATTCAATTGTGTATTTTGATTTATTGTTGCAGGTGATCGTCCGCCTCTTCGAGTAATCCAGATCAATAAGTAGATTTCTGCTATATGCCACAGAGGGCTTCTAAAATTTTTGTTAGCGCTAAAAAAAATAAGAAAAGGAACGGAATCAGGGTGACCTACTAAGCAGCCTACTAAATAGCCGACTGCAACTGATTCGGCACAGCGAGCAAAGGTGTGATATATACGATGTCACATTGTGTAAATGCGTAGAAAGTTTATTAAAGGCATGTGACCTTTCCGGAATAAACATATGGAAGTTAGCGCCGTGTATTCTCATTTCTATGTCTATCCCCGTCTTTTTAGTGCAATTGAGGTTCCCAGTATGACAGACCGACTAGGCGGACTGAATTCCTTGGTCTAATTGTGAGGCATGCCGTAGTCGGACACTGCACAACAGTGTCGACCCCCTAGGGTTCTTTAACGTGCACCTATCTTTGAGTACACGAGCGATTTTGCATTTCGTTATATGAAAAATTCTGTTTTTTTACGGGCAATAACCGCGATCTGATTACTAAGTACGCCATAGTGGAGCACTGGAGATGAATTTCGACCACCCATGTTTTTTTTAAGTGCACCCTAATTACGGTACACAAATGCTTTTGCATTTTTCTCCCATCCAAGCGTGGCTGGGATTGAACCCGCAACTTCGAGCTCACAAGGGTGGAAGGACTTGTGTAAAAAAATATCGGTCGCGTTATTTTGTAGTAAACAAGCCCGGACGTTAATTCTTAAATATTTTTACTGGAAACAAAAATAATTATTTGTGACCCTTGGCTGCTTCTAAACTTCCCTAAATTAATATAATTCTTTAGCGTTCAGTGCCCGCGTCACGTATGCACTACGAATTAGTCACTGAGCGCTATGGACGCTGAACTTGTCAAAAACCGTTCGCGTTGAACAATAGTCACACAGCCACGTCCAGGTGTGAACTTTCAGTGAATCGCGGTCATCAAAGCCAGCAGCTGTCATCTTACATCACCAACAAATAACATCCTGCACGTCATTCGAGTACATAAAGAGACCTCCTGTTCGCGGTAAAAAGAAGGTTTCACTTACGAGTAGTAGGACTTCCCGCAGCGGTCGATGAGAAAGGCCATGGAGTGGTCCATGATGGTCCTTGCCCGGTTTCCACACAACCTGAGCAGGGGCTCGCTGACACAGCTCTTGAACTGGCTGTACGAGCTGCGTTCGAGAGCACGGCAACGGGAGAATGGCGAATTGAGCAGCGACTCGGGCGTTTCAAAGGGCCACTAGTATATAGCTAGAGATGTTCGAATCGCAATACTTCGAATCGAGTCGAATACGAACGTTCGAGAGAAAAGACGTGCGAGTATCAAATCGAATGCGTTCGTATTCCTAAACAATGTGAAATATAAAATTTGCGGACGTTGGCCAGAAGAAAGGCTTATTTGCGTTATTTGATACGCGTTCTACCTTTAACAACTGGACGCCCGATCAGCTGAAGAGCTTGTATTGGAAACAAAATTTAAAGGTGATCGTATGTGGTTCACCATAAACAATCAAAGTAAGAAACAAAGGAATACCACGGAACCCAATGCGGTACATAAAACGTTGTGCTCACTGAAGAAGCTAATTGAAATAGTGCAGCAGAACACATCGGTTTAAACGGATAGAATCATGACGATACGGGATATATTGCACCTAAAGAAAGACAACAAACTTATAATCTGTCTAAAGGCGAGCCATCCTTGTTGGACGACTGGGAAATATTAAACATAAGTTAACGGCTCTACGCGTTTGCTCAAGAAATGTTGCCTCTGTGCCACAACCCTATAGAATCTCAAGTGAGAGAATAGTTCGGAACAGTTATTACTGGCACCGACCTTACTCCCTGTAGTCTCCAACAAGTGTTATCTCTTATGTTTGAACAGAAGCGAATAATCAATTTGGAATCGTGACTTCTCGAATCGAATGCAAATAGAATATCAAGAAATATTCGATTCATATTCGAAATTTTGAATATTCACGAACGGAAACTAATATCTTATAACACAATATGGGCTTCGAACCATCTTTTAAATGCGTTCTTTTCATCTGATCTATTCCTTGTCACGCTTGAACAATCCATCTACACGGTCATTTCAAAGAGGCGTGACCTTGAATGGAATGACGCCATCAGTACGTGCATTTTTGGGTACGTGATGGTGTGCTGAGAGGAAGTAGGCAACTTGATGTCGCGAAAACGAAGAATTGGAAAACATGGCACACCCTTCAGACAACTTACTAACCGAACAGCTTGGCCATTATAAAAGTCCACTTTATAACTTCGATAATGTGTCTTGTTGCACCAGAGCGCGTTCAAGTTAATGGACTGCGCTACGAATTTCTCGGCTTTCCTTCATAATTTAATGGCAGAAAAAAAGTAATACGTCAAATGAACTAACGTTGTTTCAGTATACTGCAGCAACATGAATAGAGAAAGACAGACAGATCTAGCAGATCGCACAGAACTTATATATGCTACCCGGACTGTTGACTTAACAAAAAGGTGCTGTTCTTAAAGCTCTTTAGCCGAATAAGTTATTTGGGAACCTCTACGGTGAATGAACTTTCTTGAGGAAGGAAGCTAGAATCAAAGGTCGATGGTCAATCAATGAATGCCCCTGTGTTTCGGGTTTAAATTAATGTCCTTCGCGTTGCCATCTGCTTAGACACCTGGTCAGTCTCAGTAGATAGAATAATTACACTGGAAAGTCAGTAGTGGGGGAATTGAACCCCGGACTCAGACAATTTTTTTTTCAATCGCAGGACTTTCAGTATAAAGAACAAGCATGAGTTTCCCTTTGAAACCATCGTGTTCTACCCTCATGAGTGCCAACTTCCCATTTCACGATGATTATTCTAGCCGAGCCATCCATAAATCTGACCTCGCACATCTGCAAGCTCAAAGTACGCAAGGTGATGCACCTAACGCATCATGCAGTTTTTTTTTTTTTTTTTTACGCACCAACATATGTGGTCATGCCTGGAGGCCGGGTTGGTGACCTGGTCCACCATGGCTGTGTAGAAGACGCCGCAGTTGTCGACGGAGACCTTGCGGAAGCAGGACGCATTCTGCAGGTATTCTGCGAAGGAGCGATCATCAAAGAAAAACTGTTGCCGTATCTTCGTTAATGTGAAACTTAATTAGTGACTAAAGCACAGTTTGTGACCAAAGGTAAACGTTCGGCATGGATCTGCCTGGTTGGTAAAAAAGTGAATTAAATAATAAAGAAACTGACTTCCAGCGCTGATCACGTGTCGCGCATCCCCCCTCTCTTAAAATAAATATATATTTACGTGTGCTGCTTTACTTGTCAGCTTGTTAATTTATGCTTCCTCATAGCCTTGTTGGCCGTTTAGGATGATGCAATAAACGATGATAATGATGATAAAGATCTAACCACGCACTCTAAGGAAAGAGAATATTTGATGCACCACCAATTGTGGTGCAGTTCTGAGTGAAAATATTGTAACGGGCTTCGATGTCTTAGATTTCTGCTTAGATGTTCATATTTCTCTCCAGCAGGGGGCTATTTAGTCCATCAGTGAGTACGGAGATACGCACCTAATGAATCACCAATACCTCTCCGTACTGCCGCGGGTAATTAGATGTAATTACCTGCGACAAATACCATGCTTTTAGCCATACTTACTTTTAATGTGGGACCTCCTAAACGCGTCGATCAAATGCATCATGCACTTTACAGAGCGAGCTACGTCATTCACCACAGCAAGAAGCGCACTGTCACGCGAACGTTAGTTAAGTGACATGACGGCTACGAGAACGATACACGTCACGGAATAAAAGGAGTTAAAATTGCAGCGAGAGTGCCACACGGTATACACTGTTGCAAATTTCTGAAGAGCATAAAGCCGGGTGGGTAAATACACGCTGACAATGTCCACCAGTGAACAATAACATTTCAACGTTATGAAAAGATGTATTGTCTAGTCATTGAGGGCCGTATAGGCCATGTGTCATAAAAAACGAAATCAGATCGGCCGCCGTACAACGCGCAGAAAACCAACAGCCCGTTCTACCTTGTATCTTTGGGTCGTTCGCTAGCGACGGCTACAAACCAACAACGGGCAACACAGAAGCCTCTGCCATTGTTCGAGGTCACATTCCATACAGCGCCACGCAAGAATGCGTTTCCGGTTTCCACCACGCAGTACGGACCCCCGTCGTCGAACGTGTCTATTATAAAACACCCATTGTCGATTTTGGCCTCCCGTAAATAACTATACGACTAGAGTAACAAACCTATCGAAAACGGAAGCCCGGTCCGGCCGTGCATACCGCCGGTCGAAGCATTGAACGCGGAAACTTACATGGGCCACGGACAAAGTTTCCTTTATTTTTTTTTCTTTTATCCGATCCGTGTAACGCGACAATGCAACTCGCCGGCAAGGATAGGTGAGCTGATCGCATCAGCGAGTCTGCATGTTTGGCGGCCCGAACCGTTATGCTGCATCGCGTTGAATGAGGCTTTGAGGAAACGACGGTACCTCCTCTTCCTTTCCTCACCCTCCCCCCCTCCACCCCCCCCCCCCACACACACACATACATCCGCTTCCATAAGCTCCCCATCCTATGCTTCCTCTGCTGTACTAATTTCCTCCGCCGTATTATATGGCCGCAAAGCTACAGCCCTTTCCTCTTTCCTTGGCCCGGTGCAATCCGCATACGCAGTGGGGCAGTCCCGTCAGCAGGTATAGTCTCTTTCTTTCTTTCTTTCTTTCTTTCTTTCTTTCTTTCTTTCTTTCTTTCTTTCTTTCTTTCTTTCTTTCTTTATCACCCAAACACGAGAGCTGAGCGTTACATTCTAGCTCCGTGTGGGGCTGGCGCTGTTTCAATATAGGTAGATGGTGTAAGTTAATGGCAGATGGCCTTCTGCCCTTCCCTCCTTCACTCACTCTCTCTTTGTGCGTCAGCGTGAGTGCGCATGCGTGCATTTGTGTGAGAGGGAAAGGAGGGGAAGTGCAATCTTCAAAAATTAAAAAAAAAAGAGCGTCTAGTAGCGCTTAAGCAAGTTTTACTTTTGCGGCCGGGTTTCAGCGACTGGCAAAACAAACTTGCGAAACAATGGAGGTGTTGGTCAATCGCAACACAACGAGTGGCAACAAACAGACGCAGTTGTCTCGAACATTGCTGATGTACTTGCAGAACGTTTTGGCCCTACTGCATTTGGTGTAAAAGATGCTTCTACCTCAGGTAACCTTCCTTCTCACTCTGGTACGGTGTGTACGCTATCAGTCAAATAAATAAAAAATTAATTCTGTAGTTTTACGCGCCAAAACAACGAATTGATTATGACGCACGCCGTATTGAGGGACTCCGGATTATTTTTTCCCACCTGTGGTTCTTTAACGTGCACCCAGTGCACCGTACATGTCAATCAATGACTATACCTTGCTTTGAAGTGTATAAAGCGCCTCAAATCTTCCCTCTTTTGTGGAGCTGATGGTATCCCTCCCGCACTGCTCAAGACGTATGGAAGCATACTTGTCCCTCTTCTCACAACCATCTTCAACAGTTCCCGAAAGTCTAGTACGTTCCCTAGCACTTGGAAGGTAGCACGGGTAGTGCTCGTACACAAATCGGGTGCTAGAAGTGCAGTTACTAACTACCGGCGTATACATATCCTTTGCGCTGCGTCAAAAGTGTTTGAATCTGTATTACATTTCCTGATTTACATTAGTACTAAGAACATTTTAATAGATGAACCGCATGGCCTTGTACCAGGGCACTCCTCAACAAAATTGGGCACATTTATGACCCATGCTTCCAGTGTGGTACATAGGGGAGAATTAGGCACTCTTTACTTTGATATAGGTAAAGCATTTGATGTATTCTGCCATAAGCTCCTCATTACGATACTGACGAATATGGGCATAACTTCTTTCATCACTGCTCTAATTACCTAAGCAGTAGATCGTGCTTCGTTGGCATTAATGGACAGAGCTCTGTTAGCTATGAGTTCACTAGCGGAGTTCCTCTAAGATCCGTTCTTGGCCCTCTTCTCTTCCTACTGTTCATACATGACATTCTGTGAGCAATTCAACACTCTTCATTCATTATATATGCTGACGACTGAAAGCTGAATTAATGCTGTCAACAGTGTTCACGACTGCATTGACCTCCAAAAGGACATTTGTTCACTCTCAAACTGGTGTAGAGAAAATAAGCTATTATTATATGCTTCCAAACATATGGTATTAGGTTACACGCGGAAAACACACCATGTGAACATTTTACACACCCTTCGGGCTGCTCTATTGCTCAGGGTCAATGAAATGAAAAATCTTGGTATGTACTATACCTATACGACAAAACGCTAAGCTTCTCTTCACGCGCTATACATGCGAAACAACGTGTCCTTCGAGCTCTTGGTATTGTTTGTAGTGGATCCCATGACTTCCGCTCCCTGTTGCCTTTCTGAACTTGTATGTGGGTCTAATGTGTGCCTTCCGCTACTAGAGTAGTTTGGGCGTTACGTGCAAATCTAATTTTGACCAAGTTGAACGCGTCCAATATGAATTGATATCTATATTAAAGCACCACTCTTGCCGTTCTGGCGACCATAGTCCAGCCCTCTAAATTATACCTCAACTCACAGCTCTAAAATCAAGACGTATTAGATCAGGCTTTTTGTTCCTTTATAAGGTGATCCATGGCATTATACATTGCCTAAAATCTTCTTGATCATGTACAATTTTCCGTGCCAAAAGTATACGAGGCAGCATTCCGCATATTCTGCGCACTTAACTGCTCGTGTAAAGCTTTGATAGCGACATTTAATTTCCATTCTTATGTTATTGCAAGGACTCCGTAAAAATAAAGTATTGCATAAGGGATCATATTACGTGATCGTTAACGTGCAGTACTTTTATGATTTTCCTTCAACGAGAACACTGGCGCAACGCAAACACATTTCAAACGCATTATAGTTTGACAATTAATTGGAAGATGTCGCTTAACTGGTCCCGTCGTCTTCATCGAAGACTGAATCAAAGATTTCTTCTGGCTCCACTGTTATTCACGCTTTAGGTTAAAGGCATAGAAAGGTGACTGGAAAGCGGTGAATTAGGTTTTGACTTATCTTACATCCGTAATGGGCAAAAGGTGCAACAAAAGGTCCCTGGGCTGATGTATGCTGACGACATAGTGCTACTAGCGAGCAATGCAAGGGATTTACAGAGATTCGTGAGCATAAGTGAAAATGCAGCGACAGATCTGGGCCTTAAGTTTAGCCCGGAGAAATTGGGAATGATAATCTTTAATGAACAGACCAGTAATCAACGTGGTATCAATTCAGCAGCAGGTCATACCCATAGTTAATCAATATAAGTACCTGGGTGTATACATAAACGAAGGAAAGATCTACTCAAGCGTCCATCAAGACAGCCTAAAACCGAAAGGGAAGCGGAATGCAGCAATAATTAAACATAGAGTGCTCTGGGGTTACAATGAATAGGAGGTGGTGCGAGGTATTTAGAAAAGTGTAATGGTTCTAGTGCTAACGTTCGCAAATGCACTTCCGTGTTTTAAATAAGAAAGCTTGTCGGGGTTGGTGATGAAACAGGGGTCAGCAGGCCGACGGGCTTTGGAAGCCCATCGTAAAACCACAGATGAGACAGTGCAAAGTGACACGGGTTAGGCTTGTTTTTAAGTCAGAGAAGCACAGAGCAAGAAAGATTAGTTTAGAAGAAATATTAAGGATCATGGAAGAAACGGAATGGGTGGGTAAAGTGCACAAATATCTGTACCTCAAAAGAGCCGACACGGAATGGAGGAATAGGTCAAGGACGTTGGCAACCAAGTACAGGGTAACCCAAAGTGTACATAGGCAACCAGGAGTCATAAACAAGAAAGTAAGAGAAACAGAGACCGCAAATTAGATGCAAAGGATGGCATCAGAAAAGACATTGAAATATGTACAAAAATGACAAGAAAGAAATCAGTAGGGAACATCTGTATTGTGACGCAAAGGGGAGTGCCTTGCTATTTGAGGCCCTAGCTGGCTGCCTGAGGACAAAAACATACCGGAGCAAATATGCGCAACAGGATAGAGTTTGTGTGAGCTGAAAAAAAAAACTATCGTAATGAAATGCCCAGGTAATGGAAACAGCGAGATTGGTAGGGAGTGTCCACCTTCCAGAAACGTCGGGATTCAGAGATCATGGAAGGATCTCTGAATCCCGGATGGTCAGCAGTCGAGATAAATAAGAGACGTTTAGAGCACTGGTGGGAAAGAAGTACGCAAGAGATTGATATGACCGGAGTCATTGCAAGTGCAGGTAGCATTAAAATATAGTGATAAAGATAGCGTTAAGATGGAGATCAGATAGGTAAAAGGCTAGATGGCGATAGATGTAGTAAATTCTGAAATAATCAAGCAGGCTAGATGACTATTTGTCTCCACCCCGTTTCAAAGGGGATGTAAATTATCGTCATCATCACTATCATCATCTTTATCGTCATCGTTTCCACTGCTCGTCATGTTCATCATCATCATCAGCCTATTTTTATGTCCACTGTAGGACGAAGGCCTCTCCCTGCGATCTCCAGTTACCCCTGTCTTGCGCTAGCTGATTCTAATTTCTACCAGCAAATTTCCTAATTTCATCACCCCACCCAGTATTCTGCCGGCCTCGACTGCGCTTCCCTTCTCTTGGTACCCATTCTGTAACTCTAATGGCCCACCGGTTATCCATCCTACGCATTACATGGCCTGCCCAGCTCCATTTTCTTTCTCTTAATGTCAATTATAATATCGCCGTTCTCCGTTTGCTCTCTGATCCACACTGCTCTCTTCCTGTCTCTTAACTGTAGGCCTAACGTTTTTCGTTCCATCGCTCTTTGTGCGGTCCTTAACTTGTTCTCGAGCTCCTTTGCTAACCTCCAAGTTTCTGCCCCATATGTTAGCACCGGCAGAATGCAATGATTGTACACTTTTCTTTTCAACGACAGTGGTAAGCTACCAGTCAGGATTTGGCAATGTCTGCCGTATGCACTCCAACCCAATTTTATTCTTCTGTAAGTTTCCTTCTCATGATCAGAGTCCGCTGTGAGTGGTTGACCTAGATAAACGTTGTGGCTTCAGGGCCGTGGCTTCAGAGCCAGTGGCTAGCTGAGGCTCTCAGCGACGACACAGGGTGCAAAACCATCCAAAAGACAACATTTACTGCCCGAATCCCCAGGCCACAGTGCCCCAGGCCAACTGAGCAGCTTCCCGATCGCCGCTCCTCGCGCTACGGCCCCAAGCTGCCTGCGCGTGGCACAGGCGCATGCACCAGGCCCCGACGGTGATGATGACGGCACAGCGGCGCTGCTATGCAGCCGGCGTCTCCATAACGTACTGCTTTACAGACACTCTAGAGGCTGACTGGCGATCCTGAATTCTTGTTCCCTTGCCAGGCTATTGAACATTATCTTTGTCTTCTGCATATTCATCTTCAACCCAATTCTTACACTTTCTCGATTAAGGTCCTCAATCATTTGTTGTAATTCGTCCCCATTGTTGCAGAACAGGACAATGTCATCTGCAAACCGAAGGTTGCTGAGATATTCGCCATTGATCCTCATTCCTGAGCCTTCCCAGTCTAATAGCTTGGACACTTCTCCTAAGCATGCAGTGAATAGCATTGGAGAGATTGTGTTTCATTGCCTGACCCCTTTCTTGATTGGTAACTTTCTACTTTTCTTGTGGAGAACCAAGGTAGCCTGGGGGGATCTTTGCAGATATTTGCCAAGATATTCACGTATGCCTCCTGTATTCCTTGATTGCGCAATGTCTCGTCATGTTCTGCTCGTCATGTTGAACGTAAATAAATTAGCAGTTCAGAAACCAATTAGAGTAAACGAACAATGGACGTAAGCCAATTAGCCCAACTTAGCTTAGCCCTTTAGGCTACACCCCTTTGCTGTCTAAATTCGTACCGCGTTCTTCTTGGCTCTCAAAATTACACTTACCATTTTTCATTCCATCGCTCGTTGTGCGATTCTTAGTTAATTCTTAGGCTCTCATTGACATCCGAAAGTTATCGAGCTGTTGTATATACTTGGAAAGGTTAGGCGTAAGCCTAAACGAGGAACATCTAAGAAACCTGCGGTGTCCACATTACAATGTCCTGTTAAGTAACGCTGGAAATAATTTGAAGCAAACGATTAAGGACCTTAGCTGACAAAGATTTCACAATGAATATACAGAAGGCAAAAGTAATTTGAACGCCCTGGCAAGAGAGCGAGGGTTCATTATTGGTAGTCAGCATTTAGAAGCTCCGTACGGGTACATTAACCTTGACCAGAGTAGCGTCAGACAGAGGACCCGAGTCATACGTACGACCCAAATTTCCAGGCAAAAGAAGCGGTTGGAGAGCACATGGCAGTAGCACCCACATTGTATGGTGTCCGGGGCATGTTGGTGTCACTGAAAACACAGGGGCAGACGCTCTTGGTCGCCAGACTTCAATCCGAGCAAGCAAGCTAGGACACCATAATCGAAAACAACAAGAACATACTAGCATGCGATGTCTGAGAACATCAACGTCATTCACGCCAAGAACTCGCCGCACCAAACCCACAATTAACCGTGGAAGAGGTTCGGCTATATAGAAAAATCCAAACAAACACCTACACACATCTGGGGCGGTGGCATGCCATCTGGCCAACCAGATATGCCAATCAATGCCCCTATTGTGGAAGGAGGCCATCCTGGCACCATGAAACATGGGAGTGCCAATCACGACCCCAAAATTCCAATTCACCTCAATTAGCTCAAAATTTCCTTGGGCAGCCATACTCGCCCGGACTGACCTGGAGACTCAATTGAGCCTCCTCGACCAGGCACGGCGCGTGGCGGTGGCCATTGGAGTCCTGGACTGAGAAACTACCCTCCGGCCCCCTTAACCTTATTTTTCCTGAATAAAGTTATTTCTCTCTCTCTCTACCTGTGCTAAGCTATGGGCCTAAAACATAAGATGAAAGTTATGTGCCAGGTAAGAAACGTCACATGACAGCAGGACTGCACATACGTATGCACTATTCCTGGCCGTACGGCTTCGGGAGGAAGCGGACGGCGACGCAACGGAGCGCGAGCACTTTCAATGACGCGTAATCGACGGGAAGTTCGCGGCGCATGCGCGTCGCATTTCGCGTCGCTGTGTACTGTTGCGAGCGGGGCCGGACGCCGTCCACAGGTGACTGATTCTTTTCACGGGCACTCCGGCGCGCTCTGAGCGCCGTTTGCTGCATTTCGGCCCCGAGCGTCGGGAAGCCGGAGGCCCTTACCGTAAAACGCGGAATTTCCCCGTGAACCAAATGCATTCCCTCGTTCTGTGAGTTTCGCATCTACGCCTCAAGCGTGGATTCACACGGGACGGTGAACCAGTACTTTCGACCGATGAAGGAAAACTAAACGCCAGGAGGGAGCGTCACGTGTTAAAATTGAAGCCAGAAAAAGTTAGTCCAACAGTTCATTGTGTAGCCGTAGATTTTATTGTCTTCCACCGCTGCGCTCCCAGCAGGCTCCTCCGTAAGACAAGTGGCGCGACAGCTACTTGCGGCTGTCACACTTGTGGTTGACACAGCGTCTGTCACACTTGCGGCTGGCACAGAGCGGTTGACAAAACAGCTGAATAATTACGCATCGATTAAAGCCCACCGGGAACCAAACACACTGGTCTGAGCCCGACCCCGCGCAGGGTCACGTGCTGGGCCGACGTTCTGAGGCACGGAAGAAAGAAAACGCCATGAGAATGTCTTCACGGAGAGTTAGGTTGTGAAGGATGGTTGGCGTTACGGCATGCTTTCTAGTTTCTTTCCTTCCTTCATAGCATTCGGCATAGGTATCACGCGACTTGAAATCACGTGATATTTGTGTCATCGCAACGATCCGTCCCTCTGATTTTCGTTCCGTGATTGACGTAAGCCGCAATCACCAACCGGGATTTCAGCCAACGTTTCAGGGATAATTTTAGCTATATGTCCTATTTTTTGCTGGGAAGATAAGAGAGGTATTTAGTTTGGGTATTTGAATTAAGGTGTTCATACTATCACTACAGTTCAAGTCTAGGCACAGAGTTTCAGTTAACCTTTTCGATGGGGGCTAGTTGATATGGCACGTCTGAAGTGCGGCTTGCTTGTTTCACATTTGCAGTTATAGTTACAGGTAACCTTGTTATTACAGTTATAGGTAACCTTGTATTATTTAATCTAGTACTAAAAGACGTGAAAATGGCGGATACATTGAAAAGCTAGCAGAGCCCCTCTGCTTCCTAAGAAATTTTTTTACTGTATAGCAGTAGTTTTTCATTCACTTCAAGCACCATTCTCGGAAATTGTACAGCCTTCTTTCCCAGTGTATGCACATGCAGCTGCACGTAGGGCCGAGTAAACCAGAAGTGTCGTTATCTATAAATCTTTTGCATGCTGTATAAACACAAAATGGCGGCGAATAGCACGTTCGTTAGTGCATGCATTCGAACACCGGACTAAAGAACTTGAATACCTCAAATTTGACCGCATACATAAAAAAGAACTTTCTGCATTCCTCGTAGTGCCCTGTGACTGCTATGAGGTCATAATATTACCACCTGCATGTAGGCCGGCTTTTTCGAGTATCAGCAGCAACGTGGGCTGAATGTGCCAGGGATAATAACACCGCTCCATGCGTTGGGACTCTGCGTCTGTTAAATATTCTGATTTACAAAACTGCAGGGGATTTGGGTGTGTACTTAAAAAAATGATATGATAAACAATAATACTCAGTACGCAATACCGTTCTTCGTGCTCTCTATATTATGCGGAAAACCGGCATATTTCGGTTTTATTTCTTTTTTATGCGACGTCATTCTTAGCCTACGTCCCCGCTAGTTTCGGTTGCATTTGTATATACGGACGACCGCGTACCCCGGATCTACTAGTATAGCCAGCAGACTAGAAAAAGAGACAAAGAAACAGAAAGTGGACGAGGACAATGCTGGACCAGGAAGAAATGGAAGAGGGACAACAAAGACAAGAGAGCACTTTGTTCTTGTCTGCTGGCCCTTGTATAATAATTAACCAATTAACCCACATTTAGGTTATTAGCGCGATAGCGCTTAGGGCCCCGTGTCGCAGAAAATCCGGCGTCGGCATCGGCATTGGCACCCGCGGTCCGAGAAAATCATCCCAAACCACGTTTATGTATGCCACACCATTCTATCGTTTATGTTGCTCACACCTTGTCTTGTATTCTTGGCAAAGCTATTCCTCGGAATTTTGAGACTGACAATCCACAAACAAATTTCATGAAGCAAAACACCCACAGCGCATGCCATTTATGCTAAGCCTTCTCAGATTGAAATATTAAAAGTGCGAAACAAATACGGAAACCTGAAAATGATGTAATTTTTTTTTTTGCGCGGTTGTTCACTATCTCCGGGATCGGCCCACGCAGGAGGCCGCGTCTCCACCATAATCTCGCCTACGTGCATAGCGTTCGCCGCCAGTGTTTGCCAGTAACCATTACGGTTGCATAAGCTGCAGTCGTCGGGAACCATGAGTAGCAGTCAGGGATATTTGAATGCTATCGCGTCCCACTCTTAAAAGCGAAGCTTATAAGCGTCCTCCCAATTCTTCTAATGTACACAGAAGTATGCGCATCGCAAGAAGCACTTCGGCGAAAGATGCTTGACAGAATGCGATCGCATGTTCTCACGCACGTCAGAACTGCAGCAGTGCAAATAACGAAAAAGAAAGAAAGAATGCCACTTTCTCACCCTTCTGGTAGCGCTCTGAGCTGCATATTGCATGAACAGTATCGATCGAATCGCCGACGGCGTTGTTAAACTTTGACCTCTGGTCCTCGGTGGCGCAGTCGGTCACGTATCGGCGAATGCAGTCCACGAAGCGGCTCCACATCCTGCCGAATGAAAGGAGACACGTCACGTGACGGATAGGAAGGCTGCTGCCACGTTACAACGTTTCTTTTGCTTTCTTTTAAATCAAGCGACAGACACACACAACACTCGCTCACTCGCAGAGAAATCACCATTGACAATGAAAATTTCTAGCACAGCCTAGAGACAAGAAACAGTACGGCCAGAATGCAGACAGTTTAACTAAGAAACAAATCAAGCCCATCGGTTCCTCAGCATATGGGGCATATTCAAGGAAAGCTTGACGCCATGACGTGAATACGTTAGTCTGGAAACAGTCAATTTCGACATCGTGAACATGCCAAACTGTGTCCGCCTTTCCGCTTCGCGTAAATGTGGATCACCGGAGGAGGTCACGCACCAGGACTGCACCAGTCCGACCATCACTTCCTGACGAGGCGCAAAGCGCATTTCGAAACACACCTACACAAGCTCGGCAGTACTCGCGAGGAAAACCTCACCGATGGCGGTAGCTATGTAGTGCAGCAGTCGAAAACCCCCGCTGACTCATTTACTGACGAAACTTGGGACTCCGGTTATCAAAAGGCCTAATCTCGAACGACCGTCTTCGGCTGGCTGGTCTCCAGGAAGGCATGCCCCAGACTTCCCCGTGAGCGACGCGCGTCGCGTTGCACGCGCGCGTGAATCAGGGCTTGACCAATGTGGTCACGAGCGAACGACAACTACCGCAAAACCGCGTGCGCTCACGTTCTCCGGTCACGGAAAGGTCCGCGCACACTTTTCCTCGGACTGTAACCGGAGTGTGACCAACCCGACAAGTTTAAGCCTTCATGCCGGCGCATATTTCTCGATGCCCTGTCTAGTAAGCCCGAGAAAATCCGTAACTGCATGCGCACTATACAGAAACTGTCTTTTGAATTGCTTGCTTTACTTTATTTGGATAGTTCGTGCTGCCCAAGAAACAATACTGTTGAAAAGTGTACACCCCGGGAAACCTTTTCCTGCATGTTCTTAAAAGATTAAAAAAAATGAAAGTAGCTATACCAGCTATAATTTTTGAAGAACTCATCGGCTCTTCGAGCACTGAGTATAATGAACGGAATTACTTTTGGCAGTAATTTCATAAGATAGTTGTTACTTCGTTAACTTCCTCAAATATATCTATGCGGTGGGTTAGAAACCCAATCTAATCCATGTGGAAATTTTCGAATTTTCTTGCGGTGAAAGCGTAGACGCGTACTTGGACACGTACCTGCTTCAAGCAAGGATTCTTTAGGCTGTCGTGCTGCTTGCTAACGGCATTGCCTGAATTCAGGATTCAAGTTTCAAGAAGTAATGTCAGTGCAATTCTATTGCTTGTAGCATACGGGGAGAGAATGTTATTTAAGTACCCCTGACTAGAAGTTTTCGGAGCACGGGCGTTTGGAAATACCTTTATGAGGACTGAAAGCGCAAGAAAAAAAAATAAGAGCCATTTAATCACGCTCAACGCATCCTTCGAAGTTAAACGCACACCTTACCGCTATCTCAATACACCTTCTCAACTTAGGTGCTTCCAGACCTCCATTCGGACTTCCTCGACGTGAAGCTTCGCTTCTCTGTCGCCTTTGGTTAGGAGTTGCCTTCACAAAGGCATACTCTACATTAATTGGAGTGATCGACAGTGCAGCATGCGAGGTCTGCGGCACCGACGAAACTATCGACCACCTGCTGTGCCACTGTCCACGATATGCCCCAGAAAGACAAGAACTTGCTGACGCGCTAAAAAAAACTGGACAATCGGACGCTTTCCGTGCAGGTGCTGCTGGAACACCGACCCCATCGCTCGTCGGCCCATAAAGCGGTGAAGGCACTTTTGTGCTTCTTGAGGACGACGGGCTTGTGTCAACGTCTGTGACTATTAGTGCACTTACACACGCGTCAGCGAACTAACCGCTAATTTCCCTTCTTTCCTTCCCTCCTCTCTCTCCCTGTCATCTTTGTGTTCCCTCTTCCCATTCCCCCGGTGTAGGGTAGCCAACCGGACGTTATTCTGGTTAACCTCCCTGCCTTCTGCCTTTCTCTTGCTTCCTCCTCCTCCATCCAGAGAGAGAATAAATTTTATTTAGAACTGCACCGGCAATTTTTCTTGTGGGCGAGACGGGGGAAAAGGGCATTAACCCCTGTCCTGTCCCACCCTCCCTCCATCGATGATGATGGCTTCCAGAAGTATGTTTTAGATGTTTGTGCTCCTTGACTGAAGTAATCAGTTATGCAAATTATGGGGGGTGCACTAGAAACATATTTTATAGCGAATGCTACGAATCCACTGTTTCTCGGTCGTGTGTGGTAGTTTACCGGATTTTTTTTTCTGTTCTTTATCGTTGTGTAATATATACTAGAGACAAACAGACAGTGTTGCTTGAAGGCGCCGTTATTATATTAGTAATGTGATGCACAGTGAGAGTTCATTTAATGAAAGAGAGGTTTGTCATAAAAAGATAGTTTGAAAGACAATCATAATTACACCGAGATATTCTGGCTTATCATTGTAACTTTAGGAAAGAGAAAGAGAAACACTATGGGCAGAGTGTATACTTTAACGGTTGCTGCGTCTTTTGCATTGCTCGGAAACGTTTATTGCCTCACTTCCTCGCCACTTCGATTCTTCTGCTTGCCACAGCGTCATAATATGAGGTCTTAAAACAATAAATGGACCATTCTGATGCTTTCAGCAGAACGTCATAATTCCTAAATTATTGGATGCTAAATAGCGCAAATTTATAAGTACAGCGGGAACTTTATTACCATGGAACTATCGCTCATTAAGGATGGGCTGCAGGAATCCCTTAGCCGAGAATTGCGATCTCCTGATTAGTGACAAACGCGCACTAAATATCGCAGCAGTGATTAAGAACTAAACTAATCCGCGCTTTATGTTCAGTATCGCGATTTGGCGATTTGTATGCGGAAGTCTCTCTCTCTTTTCTTTTTTGTCTCCATAAACAAGTGACTGCTACGGGTATTCCAAGGGACTGCTTCTTGTGGTGCCCCATTGCAGACTATGTGGAAAGTGCTATGTCATTATATGTTGCGTATTTTTTTTTTTTTTGCTCAAACGGCTGCAACGCGAGTGGCAGCAAATAGCTTTATTGCTTGTCTGTGAGTAATGCTTCCACCTCACATATTTTCTTTTTTTCACCTATTCAAAGGTCATGTAACGTTTGCGAAGAGGCTTGAGTCCAATATCTTCGATATCGTGTTAACTATATCAGTTAGACAAACCGCATTGTACTGCATGTGCGACATTAAGGGACTGGTGAGCACAGCTCACCTATACACCGTTGCACGTGGGCTGACCCTTTCTTATTGTGTATTCGCTTAATCGTATTGTGAAGATTGTCCTTAGCATTTACTCTCTCAGCCGACTGCGGCATATGCAGATTAGCCGCGCAGGCAGTGTGAAAGATCTAAAGCGTGCAAAGGGGTAAAAGAGAAACCCAAACGCGGAAAATGTTTTAAAAGAAAGCAAAGCACGAGCTAATCAAACATTCTGCTGCATTCATTTACAGCCGTTGCGCGTTGTGAATATTATTAGGCAAGTCGCGAGTCCGCGTGCTGCGAATACTGACTTGCACATGTCGTCGACGTCCTCGATTGTGGTGGGGAACATGTACCGCAGGTCGTTCAGGAAAGGCTTGACCAAGTCGGTGCAGTTCTGCAGCTTGGATTCGCAGTTCGAAGGGCCGCGGCCGTTGGCTAAGGCAGCCGCTGCAAATTCAGAGAAAAAAAATCGTTTTTTTTTTCGGCTAAACAAAGAAAATTAGGGCTAAACTTTATATAAGAGGTCATTGGAGTTGCTAACCGTTGTCACAACATTCACTACCTTCATTTAATAGCACCTGCTAACGTTAGAGTTCGTAAAATTCTTAACTAAACAAAGTAATCACTGCTACTAATGGGTCTCAGCTACAAATTCCAAGCGCAGTTAGCCCAACCGGGTACAATGTTTCTAGCCCATGACACGTTTATCAGACCCACTCCGCCATATTTCACAATGGGTCCGATAAAGGCGTTATAGGCTATAAACATCGTATCCAGTGGGGCTAACTGCGTTTGTATTTGGTATCTGAGACCCATTAGTAGCTGTGGATACCTTGTTTAGTCAATAACGTTACTAACTCTACCGTTAGCAGGCGCAATTATATCACGGTAGGGAATGTTGGGACAATAGTTAGCAACTGCAACGACCTTTTTCCGAGAAGTCTAGTGGCTGTATACATGTCCTCTTGAGGCTTAGTCATGACGCTTCGGCGCACAAAGCATGATGTTCAAGCGCGATCGCTTTGGGTGTGTATCACATCTTTTTTTTTTTACTTTGTGTTATGTGTTCCAAAAAAGCACGCGTAAGAAGTCAACATTTTTCCTGAGACTCACGCTACAGAGAAAAGCTAATCTCCAAAATTTTGCTCTTAATTGTTAGTTTACGGAAAACGAAAATATATCTACATTTCGCGCATGAGGTGTTTGAAATGTAACCATTCAATGGTATCACGGTTTGATAAAGGTTCGAAGTTTGCACAAAAATTAGTGATAACTTTTTACACTCTACAGTGCTCCATTTGGAAATGAAATGCTGCACGATCTGTCCAAAAATTTGCGTTACTACTGCACACGCATGGAAAAGATGGCGTTTCCTTGTATGCAACAAAAACTAAACGTTGAGATTCCCTATACTGACAGATGAAAGTCTGGCAACAGTTGAAGAAAGAAAGAAAGAAACAAACAAATAATAAGTTTGTAGTTTCCTAAATTTATAAGCAGAACAAGTAATATGAAATTGGCTTCAGTTAAAGATTGAGTTGCGGCAAACCTCTGCTGGTACAAAGACCTTCCATGCACTCCACGAATAGCGCACCGCACCATCGAAAACAAAGCCGTTCGCGACTCCTGACAACAGCCTCGCGTGCCGCGCACTTTCTGAGCCAGTCTTATGCGCGACAAGGAAATCCGCGGGGGATCTCTTAGCGTATCAAAGTGACACCGATGTGTGCACACGTGTCCAAACCGTCGTCGTGGAAGGCTCTCGACCCTGACCTGCAACGTATAACCTCCGCGAGACTCGAAAATCGTCCGCCGCCGCGAAGTTCTCAAAGCTCGCCGAGATTACATGACAAGTTTCATGTCAGTTAAGCTCTCATAGGTCGGGAAATCCCCTGGGCACGACATGCGAACTGGTCACGGCCAGCTGATCAGCAGACAGATACACGCTTATGTCTTATGCGTTTTTGTAACTGGAAGCGACATGTGGATGGTAGACGGCCTTGCATTTCCGTATGTCTCTGTGCGCGTATGTTTTCGTTGCTGGGCTCGTCACGACATCGATGCACGCGATCGTGTTTTTGAGTCGAAGCGAGAGACAGCTTGCTTCCACGTGCCGTCGTGTTTTCGGTAGATCGGATGTTCACGTGATTCGCCCGTTGCTGGTGGATATAGCACTCGTGCATGCACTAGCTTAGCTCTGTTCTCACTCAGTCCCTGAACTTATGCACGCTCAGATCTCAGTTTTCTTAATAGCTGTACTTAATGAGATATTGATGTCTGTAGGTGGCACCGGCTGCTATACTTATCTGACATGACAATTGTGTTCTCCTGAATGACTTGAGTACTATAGTGGCATGTTCACGCGCATGAATTGTCTGCGTAAACAGAACAATGCAAACAAGTGCGAAAGATATGGGACAACTTATCTGTGACACAAAAGACTTGCGTAAGTACTAGTGCTTGCAGCACGTCAGTTAGAGAAGGTCTGCTGCATTTGTGCGTAGAAACTCATCTGAAGAAATGGGTATTAATGTGTGTTTGAAGAGAAGAAAGGCTTAAAATAAAAAAAATGAAAATTAATTTTATTGTATTTAACCAAACAAAAAGCCTTTCGAACAAACGTACGAGGAACATCTAGATTTGTAGCACTGTAGCAAAGACAACGGAACACAGGGCTTTGTTGAGGGAGATGGGGAGGCGTCTCTTTCTGCAGCATTCGTTCAACAGTTTCACGGTGGCATAATAATAATCATCATCAGCCTATTTTTAGGTCCATTGCGGGACCAAGGCCTCTCCTGTGATCTCCAATTACCCCTGTCTGGCGCTAGCCGATTCCCAACTTGCGCCTGCAAATTTCCTAATTTCAACACCCTATCTAATTTTCTGCCGTCCTCGATTGCGCATAATAATAGGTACTAACATGAAACAGGCTCACAAGTAATCACATTATGTACTAGCAAGCTCAATTCCCTGTATCTTCTGCAGGTATTGTTGCAGGCAGTGCAATAATGGTTCTGAACAGCCAAACATTGAACCAAACATTGAATGGTGTGACCAGGTTGGGCGAATCATTGAGCGCGTTTTCACTGCATCGGATAACGCAAAATCCGCAGTTTGAAATTACACGTCACTGTTTTAGCTAGCTGTCACGTGGCTTGATTACTGAAGTGATTGCGTCTAACATATTTCGGAGGTTGTACAAATGCAATGAGGCTACATGGCAGACAAAGAGAGAAACTTTTTAATGGAAACTGTAGAGGTTTGCCTAGAGCCACACATAGCATGCTACTCCAGGTGAATGCGATGATATCGGATTGGATGGGAGCAGTTCTAATGTAGTACCCATAACTATACTTACGGTAATTGCATATAAATTACCTTCATAATGCGATTATGTCAGGAAAGCTCTCTGTAATTATCGTACCGCAGTCATCACATCTAATCCTAATAATAATAATAACCTACGCTTCAAGCTACACTGTACTACTACACCAGTCGCTTCCACCCAGTTTCAACTTTTCAGGTTACCGCCGTTCTTTCGGCCACTTAGCAACGAAACAGTTTCGGCTAAGTAATTTTGATCCAATTCACGACTGGGTGTCGACGTCTGTCTGAAGGTCGCGACACGAGTATTTAACGTCTCACGCGGGGCGGTTCCGGGAAAAGAACCGAATCAATGTCGCGGCGTGAGCGACGAGGTGGGGCCGAAACGTGCGCGCCTGCTCCCGTGAGACCGCACACACCGGCCAAGGGAGCACGCATTACTCAAATGAAGCGGCGACACACCCAGCTTTCACGGTCATACCCAAATCCCTGGACGAAACGTGCTGCGCCCCGATCTATGCAATGCGCTGTGCGGATGCGTTTGCCACCTGGTGCGTTCGAACTTGCAGCTTGATGGCGACGGAATCACGCAGCGAAAAGGCGAAAGTGTTACCGTATGTTAGAAGAGTGGAATTTTGGGCCAGTTGGTGATGCGTATTTGAGTACGGTGAAGCGCGATGGTCGGGACGAAGTGAGGCGAGACGGACGGGACAAGCCCTACTGTCAACAGCGAACGTTTATCGGAAAAAAATTTCCTACAGCAAGAGAATGTGCCCATGCGCCCAAGACACCCTGAAATCAGCACCATACAGAGCAGGCGCAGAAACTGAGATACGGCAAAAAAAAAAAAAAGCCTAACCCGTGTACAGTCTATTCATGATATGCGATAAATGAGAAGCATGAGTCGTCTGTCAAATGCGCATATATGCACAGGAGGCATAGCAAACTAAAGGCACAAAAAAAAAAGCGGAAGTAACGAACCAGCTTAGCCGTGGCTACCCATAAGTCGTGTTTCTGTGTTTAAAAGTGCCACCGAAGCGACACTAACGCACTTATCAGGTCCTGAATTTTCGATTAACGTCGCTTCCGAAATCTCGCGCTCTAATTTGTTTTTTTCTATGGCCTACAACTTCCTTATTCCTCAACAGCCGATAGAAACCGCAACTTTTGTAGTGTAGAGCAAGATACGACCCTTCTCCCGATTTCCAACACCTGTAGCGTTGTCGCAGCCGATCGTCCAGGCACTCGGCGTTCTGTCCCAAGTAAACACGACCGCAGTTTAAAGGAATACATGTACACGACAGAAGTGGCGCATGGACCACACCGATATTCGTGTTTTATAGTACAGCAAATGATTTCCCGACTACCCGTGACGCGTTTGCATAGTTGTGTCAACTTGCATGGCGCAGCTAGAGAACACAAGATCCACTCCATGCTTCCCTTCGACTTTGCTTAAGTTGTGCGAAACCTTGTTCACATATGGCACAACCTCGAATAAACGGCTCTTCTGTCTCTGCCCCTGCTCCGTATGTTGCTTATTTCGGGTGTCCTTGGCGCATGCGCGCATTCTCTTGCTGCAGGAAATTTTTCCGATAAACGTTCACAGTTGACAGCAGCGCTTGCCTCGTCCGTCTCGCCTCACTTTGTCCCGTCATTCGCGCTTCGCCGTGCTCATACCGTATATTAGTAAGGCAAGCAACTGACGTCATTGACTAAGTCAAAAACTGCAAGAGAGTTCTAGCATATGGCCGTACATACATTACCAATTACGGAATACAAGACATGTATAGTTCACTGTGGCAGATACAAAGACATCTGAAGCGGCGCTGGCATCGCCATTTTGTTAAGCTCACTTTAAACAGAACACGTATGGGTATTGCTGCAATTACCAATTGTACGTATTCTATTTAGCGGCTCACATAAACGTGCTTGCCAGTAGCCTATAATGATTAATGTATAGTGAGTCCTCTTTTTTTTTTTTCACCGTCCATAACTTATGCAACGCAAGGACTCACGTAACGGGTTAAATTTCGGGATTTTACGTGCCAAAACCACGACGTGATTATGAGGCATGCCGTAGGGGGGGACTCTGGATTTATTCTGACCACCTGGAGAGACAGAGATATTTATTATGGTAGAAAAGCTGAGAGATCGGGCTGAATCAAGGTTATGACCTGCTACTCAGCATTGGGGTAAGGGAGACGGGAGTAAAAAGAGAGAGGAAAAATTCATTGAAGATGATGGCGAAGATGTTGGTGAGCGAACTTGAACCGCAGAGACTCTTCAATGTCTCAAATCCAGACCGTTCTCGTGCAAGAATTCGATGAGAGCCTTTACGATATCACGCCCACAAGAATCCGGCCAAGGTCCCCATTGAGACCTAGCTTGGCCGCCTGGGTTCTTTAGTATCTCCCAAAGGAAGCGTCTCAGCCAGACGAGGTCGGAAAGGGAGATCCTGATAAGGGTGGGCATTCCACCACACCCTCAAAACTTGTAGGCCACGTCCGGCTAGCGGCAGAAGCCAGTGGAGCCCTGGACTTGGGGCCCCATCCATCTAGCTCCTAAACCCCTTCCCTTTTACCTCAATAAATGTTAGTCTTCTTCTTCTTTAACGTGCGTCCAATGCGCGGCACACAGGCGTTTTTGCATTTCGCACCCGCCGAAATGCGGCCGCCGCAGCCGAGATGCGATCCCGCACCCTCGGGCCTAAATTAGCAGCGCAACGGTGAGGCCACTACGCCACCACGGCGGTTTGTTGGTAACGTGTTATGATTAAACGAATCGTTACGAGGTGTCGCTGCCATCGTTGCTACTGCCGTCAGCGTTGTCAACGTTCCGGTTTACTTAAGCGGTATATATGGACAGGTTTGACTAATGACGTTTCGGAAACCACGCATGTTCGTGGTTCACCATGCATGCATCGATCTCAAGGCAGCATGTACTCAGTATGTGACAATGGGAGCACGTGAGTAAGCTTCAGGCGGGATCTCATTGGCTATTAGCTTTTGGCATGGCCAATGAAAACAATCTTCCCTATTACTATTGTGCAATATGACCAGCCGAGCGAGCACCCTCGATTACCTTACAGTGACGTGTCAATGCTATGATAAAACGTTCGAGTGCATTCAATTAAAGTGTGAACCTCTGGAATAAAGAAGTCCATGACATTTTTCACAGACAGCTAATCGGCGTCCTCCAAGGGTGGTCTGTCAAAGGCACGCAGGCGACTGTCACAGCCCAAAAAGCTCCTGTCTCTGCCACCGTGTAAAAGTCCTGCACAGTGTAAGCAAACATCCCATAAATTGTATAGGGCTTTACAGTTTTCAGTGAACTTCTGTTTATAAGTAGTTATCACGTGACGTCATGGACGCAGCTACTTATCGTGCTATAGTGCCGTAACATGGCGGCCACGATGACGCCGGTACACCAAATTATCCCGACTATATTGTTTTGCTTTTGATGGTGACCATTTTTCCCCGGATCATCTCCTCTATCAATTTGTCGCTCGGCTCTAGACGCACCTACCGTGCTGCCATACTGGCACGTTTCTTGTGTATTCAGCTTCTCGACGCGCTAGTATACCCCAAGATGGCGGCCGCGATGGCGTCAATGCAAATTATATATGCGATAAGTGTACGTATTTACTAAAAGGAAAATTCACAGGAAGACCAAGAGGTGTACGACATATGAAACTGGATGCACCCGTCTTACGTTGAGGTGGGTGCCTTTAATTGGTTGGCGCCTGCAGGCTCATCTATCCCGACAGCTGGCGATACGACAGACACGATTTCTCTCAATCACAGGATAGTCAGCAAGCACTAAGAGCTAAGTGGACATGACCCGTGGCTCATCGGCGTGATCTCCAGTTCACGGAATACTACGAGGTTCCCATTTAAAGAAATGCAGCAGGTCCAACGAGTTTTAATCAATACAGTGAAGCTTTGGGTGAGTGCATTAAGAGACGCAACACGAGTACACGCATGCACTCGCGCACACACACCCAGGCACGGGCGCACACAAATAATACCGAGACATTCTGTTAAGTGGAGTTGCTCAATACTAGTGAGTAGGACGGACGTTCTGAACTCATCATGGTTTCAGAAGCAGCATGCGCGTACGTATGTAGCGCAATTTTAATCCAGTCTATACGCAAGAAGCGTTTACTTCCTCGTTACCGTGCAGCCGCGAAATCGCGAAGGCGAGCTTACTGGTTCTTTTTTTTTTCTTGCCCCCGCACGGCCGGCGCCGCGGATGCGCGGAGACGATCGCCATCTGGCGGTGGTGTAAGGAACACAGCGAGGCGCGCGGGCGCGCGCGTTCTCCGCTGCGATTGGTTAGCCTATTAGGCAAGAGAACAGCCAGGCCGCGGCACCCATGGTCCCAAAACACGGCGAAGTTCGCAAAAAAAAAAACTTCACTGTTAATACTATTTAATGAGGTCAGGGTGTTGCCTGAGAGCGAGGGATCTTTCCAGATGCATCTCTTATTTCATCCCCCTAATTTTCCCCACAGGGATAAAGAAACTAATATAAAGAGGACATGTATATTTCAAAGGCCGTGGAAGCTGGGTTTCGCAGTCAAGGATCGGGCGTGGTTCCACCGCGCAGCTACCAAGAGCAGTGTAGTTTGGCCTAGCGTAATCGGCAATTATTTTAATGGGGACCGAGCGAGCCGCTCTTCCTATCTGGTTCATTCGCTCGAGGGTCGTTATCAGGGTCGCCATAACAATTTCTCTTTGAACTGCGTTTTTGGAGGGCTCATTTATTCACTCGGTAGACTCCCTCCATTTTTATTCCAGCGTCAGTAAATAAGTAACAGAACACAGAATGCCACTTTTATTTTGTCTTTGTCGTTGTTGTTACCAGTCAGCCAAGACAGCCACATAAAAGAAATTATTTGGCAAGCGAGATTTTGTATATCCAAGACGATGTAAAGGTGACAGGCAACTAGCTATGTCACCTTTAGGGCTATTTAGGAGCAAACTGCCTCCTGACGTCATTAATCACCGCGGCGATTAGGTACGGCTAAACATGTTTAAATACGCACTGCTTTATACGTTATACTTTGAAATAGGTCAGAAGTCAATGTGACGACGTTATCGACCTTTCAAGTTTAAAAGAGACGCAAAATGAAAGTGCGGCTGAAATCTGCGTCAGTCACGTTTTTAACACTGAAACTCTTCTAGTTGTTTTGTCTCTGTAGCGTATCTATTGCTACACAACACACCAGGAAATACGCAATGATGGCATAGTCGCTAGACGAAGTGATGGTGTCAACAAGACATCAGCGTTATCTCTACGCAGTGTGAGTCAGTCTCACAATTTAATGTAACCAGCTGGACCAGAACTTGCCCTATATATGAGAATGTTCCCGCGACATATTGCAAATGGTGAAAAACAGCCAAGGAGGACAGAGGAAAAGGGTTATAAATATATTCTGACGCGTCCTTTCTCACTTACGCTCGATAGTATGTTGTATAAGCTAAATATACCAAAAGCTATCACTCCTCAATGCATTTTTATTCTACACGATACCTCTCCTAATTAAGCTGGGACAAAGCATGGAACAAAAGCTCGAAGTTCAACAAGGTTTTTGACATTGGCCCGTAGTTCACCATTCAGTTGGGAAAACACAAATGAGCGAGAGGATGATAGAGAAGAAAAAGCTTCCCCAGGAAAAGCTCGAAATCTGAATCACAGATATCCAAACGCCTAATACATGGAAATGGCGGAGAAATTGCCTTCATAAAAGTGCCTTATGCAAAGAAAAGGTCACGGAGACTGCCCTTAATTGCGGGGCGTTCTCCTAAACCCACGATGATGAAAAACTGAGCTCTGTATGTATAAGGCCGGCGATGTCGACAAGGAAGCACGTCACAGGTCTGGCGACATCGCGGGTGCCGACGTCCGTAACCCCGCGTCGCGCCGTGGTCGACTACAGCGCCGAAACGATGCGGCATGCCGGGCACGATCGGTGTCGACAACGCCGACCAGCCGGCGTCCCGCCTACCGGCTGAACTAATGTTCGCCCACGCGTCGCAGCCACGCGAGAGCAGGGTGGGGAAATTTTCGAGTGCATCACAGTAATGGATGACGTCAGTTGCGACAGAGTTCAATGAGACAGCTGGCGACCGCTTAATAAAGGGGGCCCGCGTGGGCGAGGTCTAAAATCACAGTCTGCGAAACAATTGGGCCAGTTTAAATCTTTCCTGATAAACT
This sequence comes from Dermacentor silvarum, assembly GCF_013339745.2. Lineage (NCBI taxonomy): Eukaryota > Metazoa > Arthropoda > Arachnida > Ixodida > Ixodidae > Dermacentor > Dermacentor silvarum. The sequence continues at coordinate 60,033,385 of NC_051163.1, read as the reverse complement.
ACAGGAACAGGAGAGTGACGTGTGAGGGAAGTTGGTGACGTCAGAAGCGGAGGAGCGCGATTAGACATACGACCGCGCTAAGTTCTGAACTTGAGCTAGTCAAAGGGAACAGGGCAGAAAATAGAATAAGCGAGGCAAACACATGCATGCTAGGCTGTTTTTCAGCAATCTAGGACAAGGAAGGAAGGAGAGAGTGGAGAAGGAAAGGCAGGGAGGTTAGCCAGTTTAGCACAACCGGTTTGCTACCCTACACATAGGAGCAGGCTGGGGGAGAATGAAAGATGGGGAGGAGAGAGAGAGATAGAACACATAGCACGGGCACACACATCGTCAGTCAGAGTCCGTCACTCTTGCGTGGTACGTGACATCACTGTCACAGCCGCTTGTGCAAGCCCGTTTCTTTTAAAAACCTAAGTAGACCCTTCGTCGCCTTTAGCTGCGATGTCTTCTGTCGACGACATGTGAGAATCGTTTCAACTGACATTGGTCTATTGTCAAGGTGCGCTAGAACGAATCTAGGACAAGATCCCTGAATTCCCTGCCAGCCGGTCAAAAATCTTTGTCAGCCGAAGAGTTCGGTAACCGCTGGTCTATAGACCATTACTCGCCGTGGTGGCGCAGTGGCTATGGCGTCTCGCTGTTTGAGCACTAGGTCGCGTGTTAGATGCTCGGTCATGGTGGCTGTAGTCCAATGTGCTGGAAATGCCAGCACTCTTGTGTATTCGAACTTAGACTCAGGTTAAGGAACCGGAAGTGGTCAAAATCATTCTAGAGTCCTTCGTTACGGCGTCTCACATAGCCCCTTGTCTCGGGACGTTAAAACTCACGAATCAATCAATCAGTCTAGAGTTTTACTAAAAAATCTGGTCAGCGACAGCAATGGCTGTTGACGTGCATCTTTGATTTTTTAGAAAGAGTTTATTACTGCATTGATCGTTCGTCAAAGGGGAAGTTTAATGAAACTTGTACCATGTTTAGAACCTACATACTCTTAATTCTTTCTAAAGTATCGTCAATCACATATATCATTATACAATCACATAACGATGTAGCAGACACTTCACAAATTGCTTCTTTTTGCCAATGCATTTCAACAAAATTCATTCACATACAGCAGTATACATTTATACAATATTTGTATCGCCCTCTTCTGAGGTTCCGTAAAAAGTCCAAGGGCGATAAAATCGTCGCCGCGCACCGTATGCCGAATGTGCGAGTGAAAGCGTGCGAGGGTGAGTCGGCGATCGCGGCTAAATCTCGCGCACGCAAGGGAGGGTAGCGGGAAGGAAGCGGACGTCTTCCAATCGCTCGCAACGCTCCGGAGGGCAGGTAGGGAGGGAGGGAGGGGGGGGGAGGGGGCGAGCGTTCTGCGCCACCCGCGGTCGCTCGGGCCACTGTATCTTCAAAATCATCTGCGGCGAGGACAGAGTTCACCCTACACTGTGTTTTCGAGGCTTAGCGTTCATGCGAGAGGCGGCACGAAGGTCAATTCGCTTGCTGCTGCTGACGCGCTTACTCAGTCCAGCGTTCTTACATCGAGTTACCGCGGTCATCGAGTGAGATGTGTTCATGTTTGCTTCTGCGCGCGTGACACCATGTTTGTTAATTTAGTTAGTATGCCTATGTTTACAAGTTTATACGGCCTATAAAACTACTAACCTTATTTCGTATAGCTGTCCGCTAATTTGCTATCGCAATCGATGATTCGCCTTTCGGGCGAAACTGTGACTTTTTTGTATTCCTATCTGAATTCTTACTGTGCGTATGTTGTTGTTTCTATTCCTCTGAGTGCGACATCGCTGGCATTTCAATATTACCTTCCCTTATTTTGAAAAAAATGTTGTGTGCCAGTGTCTCAGAAAGGATGCTTCCCCGCCTTTACCTAATTCGTTTGGCAGAGACTCCCATAACGAAATTCGTAAAGGGAAGTCGATTTCCACTGGTACAGAGAGGGCACCGTAACCAAACAAACAACACAATATACAATATATTACATAAACTGAAGGCCCTTTCACTTCCACTACTTGGCTCATAAGTGATCGCAAGCTTTTCTACAACATTTCGTTGCCAAATGATATAGAGAAATTACATGAAGATATGCGCAAATAAAACAGGGGCACACAATGGCGAACGGTACACGCGGTTCCCACCACAGAGGCATGTGGGTCCAGTCATTCAAAGCGAGTGTATACCCCGAGGAATATGTTCAAGGCATGGTGGCGGGGAGAGGAGGCCTTTCAACAAGAGCGCAGGCAGTTCGTAAACGCGTGACACCGAACGATCACCCTCGGGCATGTCGCGTCTCGCGACGTCGATTAAGTCGAGTAGCGCGGACGCACAACAAAACGGAAACAAGGAAATCGGATGGGGGCATCCACGGAATCGATTCTCCAATGTGCACACGTTCGTGGACTTCCTGCGTCGTTCGTCGAACTCGCGTATATAACTTTTCATTATCACACGAAAGTCGACCGCGTGATGTCTTATGCATGGTATAAAATCGTTGCTTATCGTTTTTTATTTTTATTTTACTTGTCTGCTTTTAGACAATGGATCGTGTTGTCCACTTCCCCAGTCGAGCCTTTTGTAGTCACTCTGCAATTTAGACGTACAACGATCGGGCGACTTCTTTGATATACCTGAAATTCCTCAATCATGAGCTAAAGTGATCAGCGAGTGGAACTGCTCTGCAAGAGGCATTCGTACTTGAAGCAGGCCAAGGAATCGTCAAACCTATTAGTAGCGCTATTAGAAACGGGGGCAACGTGCAATGTCGAAAATCAATCTGTCATGTATTAACATTGCATTGCCTCCTGCAAGGCAGATCACAATATCGCGACAGGTTTGGGGAATAGTGAAGCCTTAACATCGTCGAGCCTTATAGTAACGTCAAAGATTGGGCTACTTTGATGTGCATGAGATGGCGTTGGAAGGCAAACCATCTATCAATTTATCGCAGTGAGAACTTTTGGTTTTGGGGAGCGCGCAGACACGCGAGTTACGCGATAGCAAGTACTGTTTTCATTGGTATCGTGACCTGCGCTGCTATTTCTTATTTCTTCATTTGTTTGTTTACATTCCGCAACATGTATATATCCTTTAGTTTGCGATAAAGTCCGCACCGCCCTTGTCTGTTCTTAGGTTTTGACTTCGTCAAAAGTCGCGCTGCTTCCAAATCAAGGGTATAGTAAAATTGCGACAATATTTCGCACAAGGCGATCGTGTCCCTAGTTAAATAACAAGCGCACAAATTGCAACATGTAGTAACAAATGGCTTGAAACTACTTATGGAGGAGCTGACCTTACATATATAAGTACTTCTAGGTGCGATGTTTTGCTACTGACATAAAGAAATAAGCTAAACTCCGGTGTTTTATGTGCCACAACCGCTATCTGATTATGAGGCACTCCGCAGTGGTGGACTCAGGAATAATTTAGACAGCACAATTGATAGTGCAACGTACGCGTAATGCGGAGGTTGTGGGTTCGGCTCCCGCCGGCGACAAGTTATCTTTTCGTCAACTTTCATTTCCCTTTTCGTCACTATTCTATACATTCCAATTTGAACCACAATTAATTTCCCCGATGCTTTCCGTGGCTTCACTATCTGTTGGCTTTATGTGGCCTCCTTATCTGAGTACTTTACTCTCATTTCCTCTTCCGGTCACCAGAGTGGCCAACCGGGCTCAGCCCTGGTTATAACCTCCCTGCCTTTCATTTTTTAAATATTTTTTCTGTCACTCTTCCGCTTTCATTACAAAAAGGCACAGCTCCGAAATGAAAGACGACACAACGTTTTTACCAGCCTCCCGACAACTAGATCACCACGGTCCTATTTTGTATGAGCTGGCTTCACTGTTATAGATAAAACGCGCTCTGCCCGTATATACAGCAGGGGCGTCATGTGTCGGTGAGTGTTCTTCGAACAGTTTGCGTTTTGTCGCGCGGTGAATACATTTCGGGTGACCTCGGCGAGCGCGATCGCTGGTCCCTGTCGAACGGAAGCAGAAGCGGAAGCGCTGCGTCGCTCCGAGGTGCCGGCCAAAGCGATTCCATGGATCAGTTAACGCCGCCTTCCACGCACACATGAATGCCACGTACCCACTTTTTCTTTTCTTTCTTTTGGAGAGGGGGCAGGTGCGGGGGGCTCCTCATATCCGCTTGCATTACGTGACCCATCGCCTGGTCAGAGCAGCTCTTGCGGCACTATCTGCCTAGTTCTTTTTTTTCTTTTATTGCGATAGCAATTATATGGACATTTCAACCGGATTTCTGCCGTCGGCGTCGCCGTCGCCGTCGTCGTCGCCGTCGCCGTGAGGCTCCCTATAGATAAAATCTTCGCCGCGCGCCGTATGCCCGAGCGGAAGCGTGCGGGGACGCGCGCTATCACGCAAGGAATCACGGGGACGCGCGCAAGCAAGGAAGCAGGAAGCGAGCGCCGGAGGGAGCGGGGGGGGGGGGGGGGGGGGCACACTTCTACTCTGCCAACAACCGCGCTCGTCGCTCGTCCGCACCGTCTCTTATCTCCACACGGCTCTGACCTTTATGCGCCGTGCATTCGCCGCTCAGTTTCCGTTGAAGCGATAGACCGCACGTACCTTCGCCCGCTGCGGCGTAGGCTTGCTGCCAGCGTTTTGACAGTCGTTGTCTGCAGTCATTCAATGTGATCTATTCGTGTTTGTTTGTGCGCACTCACACCACGCTTGTTCATTCAGTTTGTAATAGTCGGGCCACATTTTCCAGCGCACGCTACACATGCAATGCTGCCCGGATCGGCAGTGCAGCGCTACAGGTGTGTCCCTTCGCACGCGCTGCCCACGGGAAGCGCTTCTCATCAACACCACCGTTTCACACGCGCCTTCTCGTGGTCATCGAGTCTCTCTTCATGTCGGTCTACTTACGCCGCAGCACACCTGCTTACTTAATCAGCTCATGTTTACTACAATTCATATTGCTACCAAAGCTGCTCACCTTACTTCGTATGACATTGCTGTGTTGCTATCGCATTCATTGCTTCGTCCTTAGGGCGAAACTGTGACATTTTTTTTATCATTATCCCTCATCAACCCTGTGGCATAGCCATGCGGCGGCACACCAGGAACGGGCTCCTCCTCCCCCCTCTTAGAAATTTCTATCCTGCCGACCTTCACCCCCCCCCCCCCCTCCCGAAAGAAATTTCTGGCTACGCCACTGAAATAAGCTTACTTCAAACAATTTTTCCGGCCGCTCTGCCTACTCAAACATAACAATAACTTCATAAGATGGAAAACTGAGCGAGCTGGCAGGCATTCATGTTGACGTTGGTGGAGCGCAACCAAGATGACTGACTGCCAATTCGCGTAGTTTTCCATCTTAAGGTATGGTTTCTTTCTTGTACACAGAACAGGGCGCATGTCCCGTGTACTTTCCGTGTTTTTCGCCCATTGTGAGTGCTGTGCAAACTTCAACATAACAACAACTCACTCAATGAACAGATGTAGTCTTAAAATATGTTCACATAAGAAAACAACTATACAAGCTCATTTATGTATCAAAAATTGCAGCAAGTTTTATATCACAGATTTCCAGCCAAAAATTTGGTTGAGTAATTATTTATGATCACCTCGGATATGCTAAAAGTGCGTTTAAGTATGAGCGCACGAACGTTTCTTGCATTCCGCGACATTCAAAAGCCGACTCTCTTAGCCGGGAATCGAACCTGTTACCTAGAGCTGTCTGGCAAAAGCCGAACGGCGCAGTCACTGAGGCGTCGCGGGGCGGTTCAGACCAAGCTTAAAAATGCTTTCGTCAGCAGCGCATCTCTTTTCGCCGTTACATTGTCCTAGTACAAACGCTTAATCGTAACACGTGTGACAGTGCATATTTAGATCCAACACGTGGTTAGTGCATCAGGCTCAACGCCCCGCCCCTTTTAGGCATGCAGCCGGAATACAACTTCGGACTGCAGACAATTATGTTTTGTTTTGTCAGAGCTACAATTAGTAACCGGGACAACTCGGTTCCTTTTCACATGCGTATACACAAGAAACGCCCCACGTGCCCCCAGATCATCTGAATATATACAATTTCGCGCGCATTTCGCAAAACGACATCGACCAGCTTTGTAAAACTACCACCAGCTACACAGCAAATATGTCATGTAAGGCATCCAGAGGGCTAGTTGTCATTGCCGTGAGATCAGTTTTGCGCAACAGGACCTTCCCGACATGCGGCCATATTTGTTTTCTTTTTCGTAAATTTTAACTCTATCATATCCCTTGCGCACAGCATGACTGCCTAATTCCCAGGCAATTTCTGTGTCCAACGGATGACGTATAGCTTCGAGGACGTGTGTATTACTGTGTGTATTGTGATTGCACTGTTAGTCCTACGTATGCATCAAGTCTCGATTGCTTTTCTTGTTTTCGTTTATGAAGTGTTACTTTGTTACTTTGTATCATCTCGAAATATTTTGATATTTCTTTTTAACAATCTCGCACCAGACTACGACTATTAAAGGATTAGCCAACGCCGACAATGAATTTTCCAAGAAGAAATGGTAACGCTATTCTGCTGAAAAGAAGTTCACCAGAGCCAAACATAAAAATAACATATCGGTGTTCGGGGCACAATATGCATAACACCGCCACTGTCAAAAGAACATTGCAGCACGGTATACAAAGAAAAAGGACTACGTCAAACTCCCATGGACTGAATCGTTCAATAAGGATCTTTGTCTTACTTAATTCAAGCGTTCACACCAGAAACAAATTTGAATGAACAATCTTTCATTCGTGATTTCTAGCCGCGACGGCTGCGTTTCGATTGGGGTTGAAGTGTAAAAAGGGTGTAAGACTAGGTATGAGCAAGTTTAGTGATAGAATGGTACGTCAATATAACCCACATATACCGCATGTCACATAGCAAGGCGTGGCATATACCTAAATCTATACAGGGTGATTGTTCTCTAAAGGCTGATTCACACTACGCTGACACGAGAACGGTTTTGGTCTGCCGACTGATAACGCGAGCAGTTTACAGGACAAAAATTGCTGCGGCCAACGATTTAAAGGAAGGAAAACGCTGTCGCCAACAGTCGGCAGACCAAAATCGATGCCGTGTCGGCCTAGTGTGAGTCAGCCTTAACGGTCAACGCCGCCGACGCCGGCACCGACACCAGATTTTCTGCGACACGGGGCCGTTAACGTTATCGCGTTAAAACGCTGGTGTACTTAGATTTAAGTTTATACTAATCAACCATAGGCGGTGAAGTTGATCCGGAGCCCTTCACTAAAAGTGTCTCTTGTAGCCTCAGAGACGCTTTGAGACCTGTATCCCCAGGAATCAACCTGTTAATGTTTCATTAACCGATGCCTTTCAGATGCCAGAGCAATATTTCGAAGTTTTGTTTTGTCGGATATTAATAGATTGACCACCCAAGCCAGTCTGACAACGATTACGATGCCTATCGAGATCACGAAAACAAGTTCAGAAAACATGATATTACTAAGCATCCGCTGATTCTCCGGTTAACTTTTGCTTCCCTAATTTAAGTATTTCTGCTAATCAGTGATTAGATCAAAATACAAGGAATGTTACAAAAATGTTTCATTCAAAACGTGATCCTTTTAACCCAATTCCCGTAATATAGGGGGATCGAACTCTTCCACATTGAGTTCTGTACTCAAGACGGTAACTCTAGATCGGTGTGGAAAAAAAAAAGTTTTGGTTCACCACGGATCGCCCTTTCTCAACCGCTCTCCGATCGCCCTTTCCTACTCTCCCCTCGTCGGCTAGCATTCGCGCTTGCTTTGCGGTCGTGGGGGAGAGTACCCTCTGGGTGGCGCATCAAGACGGAAGCCGGAGGAAGTACAATTGTGACAGACACGTGAAGCGTCTACGACCTCTCCTCCGGAACAGCAGCAGCGCGCGCTCAGACGCACCCGTGACGCAAGCAGTCGATGATGATGATTATGATTTAATGACCTTAACTTTGAAACAGGGCGGTGACAAATAGTCGCCTAGCCTGTGTGATTTAATCAGGTATGCTATACATGTTCTTTTTAGCATTTTAGTATGCATTTCATTATACTTTTATTGCGACAGCAATTATATGGACACTTCAAGCAGATTTCTGCCGTCGGCGTCGCCGTCGTCGTCGCTGTCGCCGTGAGGTTCCGTATAAAGTACAAGGGCGATAAAATCGTCGCCGCGCGCCGTATGTGCGAGTGAAAGAGCGCGTGGGACGCTCGCTATCACGGAGAGCGAACGCGCGGCGGAAAGCAAACGCGACTTCCGGGGCGCGATACGCCGTAGTGGTATGGGAAGGAGGGAGGGAGGGGGGGGGGCGACGCTTTGCTGCGGCACCAAATGCGTATCTTGCAACCGGGCGCAAGGGGAACTGGCGACGCAATCTCCCGCGCGAGAGGAGCAAAGCGGGAAGGCAGGGCGGGAGGGAGAGGGGCTTCTACTCTGTCAACAAATGCGTTCATGTACATTGCGCTTGGTTCTTTATTATATGTTTGCGCCGGTACGGGCTGCCGGTGTTGTCGCACGTGCCGTATCTTGCAAGCGATCTCCACACGGCTATGAGCTTTGTATTCTCTGCGCATTCGGCCGCTCAGTTTCCGTTGAAGCGATAGACCGCACGAACCTTGGCTCGCTGCGGCGGCTGCGCTTCCTGCCAGTGTTTTGACAGTGGTTGTCTGCGGTCATCGAGTGTGATCTATTCATGTGTGCTTGTGCGCGCTGACACTGAGGCTTGTTAATTCAGTTAGTAAGTGAATGTGTCCAAGTTTACGCAGCCGTAAAAACTACTATCCCTACTCCGAATAGCTCTCTACTAATTTGCTATCGCAATTGATGCTTCGCCTTTCGGGCGAAACTGCGACATCTTTTCTTGCTTGCGACCACGCATGTTAATGTAGCAAATTTTATCTTCTCTTTTCTCATCCTTTGTGCGCCTTTTCCTAACTCCTCAAGGTCTAATTCTGCCCTTTACTGGTGTTTCGCTACGTTCAATACTTAATCTTGCTTCCTGATTGCCTGGGGCCGCCTAAAAAAGCTACAGCCAGCGCCGCGACTCGACGTCCAACTGGTGTTGTTACACTTGCGCTAAAATGTACCCCGTCCCGCACAAAAGCGCCTTCGCGGCTTGCTCGGTGCACGTCTCGGTTGATGTCAGTGACCGTAAAATTCATTACTATAGCTAGCGTCCAACATTCCCTGTTTACTGCAAGCACAGCCCTTTCAATTGCATTCGTCGTATCCTCTGGGTGGCGTCACATCGCGGCAAGTCACTGAACTAAGGCGCACCAACGGCTCCCATTCTGGAGCAAGCGATTGCGCTGGCATTGTCAAAGTGAACGTAGAAGCGAGTACTGGCAGTGAGTGAGTGAGTGAGTGAGTGAGTGAGTGAGTGAGTGAGTGAGTGAGTGAGTGAGTGAGTGAGTGAGTGAGTGAGTGAGTGAGTGAGTGAGTGAGTGAGTGAGTGAGTGAGTGAGTGAGTGAGTGAGTGAGTGAGTGAGTGAGGAGTGAGTGAGTGAGTGAGTGAGTGAGTGAGTGAGTGAGTGATGAGTGAGTGAGTGAGTGAGTGAGTGAGTGAGTGAGTGAGTGAGTGGCCTATACTGAAAAATGCCAAGCGCTGTATAACTGACGCAGTTACAGCGCGCTGGCCGCTACGAAGCGTCTAAAAGCGCTGGTGTTATGAGAAGCGCCATCAGATGGCATCGTAAGCAAATTGCAAGACAGATTTCGCCACTCGAATCCATGACGGTAAAACCGTTGGCGTGTTCGCAGCTTCAAGTTTACTCTCCGCCGAGACCATTGCGTGTCCTCTCAGACCAGCACCATGGTGTGGCACGCACATAGCTGCAAAGCAGGAACTCTATAGTGTTTGTGCGCACAACGTTCACGCCATGCAGCAACGGAAGGCAGAACGCTGCCATAGCTTCGGCGCAGGCCCGATTGAGAAGCTCGAGCGTGACGGTGCGTCCACTTGACTCGGTCGTTTTTGCAACCAAACGCACTGGACGTCTCTCGCGTTTCTGGAGACTTTCTAATCCTCCACGCGCGGGCCGCGCAAGCGCCATCAATACTGCGACAGCGCGGCGGCGGCACGAGCGCTCGTCGACTGCCCGTCCAGTTGCTATCGCAATAATGCCAATCCGAGCAACTCGTAGTTCAAAAGGCAGCGAAGCTGTATAAAGGATTTCTCCACCCTTCAGAAGCATTACGGGTCTGTTTTGCCACTGCCCTGAAATATCTCCAATACTTTGCAAACGCTGCCCTATATCCGGTGCGATGCCTTCGCTATTACCGAGCGCCCTTCAAATGGCTCCCAGTGTCCAAGCTTCGTACTTCTCTGCTCTCCGTTATACGCGACACGTGTTCCTGTATGCTGCGCCGTCTCGCCGGTGTCTCGCCACGCATTCCGATGGCCCGGTAAAGCTGCGTTGCTGGTGTTCTTTACAAGTGGCTCAGCACCGACGCCCTGACCATACTGCCGCGTCGGAGCTCCTACGCAAGGCTGGGTTGCTTGCTGCAGTTTGAATGTCATTTCAATTTCAGGCCAAGCTTATGTGAAAGGTAATGGTGAAGTTATCTATACTTGGCGCTCTTTGGCCAGAACTGGCCCTTAGGCCATTAAAATATATTATTCAATCAGTTATATATATATATATATATATATATATATATATATATATATATATATATAACAACATTACAGCCGGAGGTACCAGGGGCATCTGATACGGACTACGCCATCGCACACGAACTGTAGTGGTGGAACTCCCTTAACAGCTTCTGTAAAGTGCACTCACTAAGGACGAGAAACGCGACAAATCCCGCTGCGTCTATGGCTGCTGAGTCTATATAGAAGTTTCGACTGGAAGCTTTCTACCGTTCTACAGCACTCTGGTGGTACGGTTTACATTCGCGTGATTAAAATCGAGTGCTGAGAACATATTCGCCCCGTTCATTCAGAGCACCGTGCCCCAGCTCAAAGCGCTCGGAGGCTCTCTCACAATCGAACTGGGAGCGTGGCTACGAGATGGCTCTGGGAGCAGCTGAATGTTTGCCTGCGGCGGGCTTTCTTTGACACCAATGTACAGACGGTGATCCACATAGCTGCAAATTGAGTTGGAGGAGGAGGAGGAGGAGGAGGAGGAGGAAAAACATTTATTAAGAAAAAAAAAACTAGCAGGCGTCTTCCTGCTTGTGTTGGGAGGTGCCCTCAGTCCAGGGCTCCTGCGGCTCTTGCTGTCTCCCGGGCCCGCCGCACCAGTTGTTGCTGGTTACGAGGGTCCGAGCTAGTCAGCACGGCCTCCCACTGCTCGGGTGTGGGGTTGGGTATATGCGGGACTACCTGTATTTTGGGGCATGCCCATGTGGTGTGATATAGGGAAGCGTAGTCGTTGCAAAGGGGGCATTTGTACGAGTACAGTGCAGGGTGTATTGCGTGTAATCTGCTTAAATGGGGGTATGTGTTGGTTTGTAATTGTCGCCATGCTACTGCGTCTTCGCGTGAGAGGGTCTTGTGCGGGGGTGGGTATTGTCGTCTGTTCAATCTGTGGTGTTCTAATATGGCGTTGTACTGTAAAGGTACAGGCTCCATAGATGCGGCCGTATCCCTCTCTTGTGGCGCCCGGGTGGCATGAGCTCGGGCTACAGCGTGCGCACGCTGATTTCCACGGAGGGACTCAGTGTCCTGGAGTCCATACTATTTCAACGTCGGGTAATTGAGAGGCTTGTTTGGGGAGTCGGGCGGCGATGGAAGATATTCTGCCTCTGGCATAGCTACGGCAAGCTGATTGGGAGTCGGTAATAATTGTAACGTGTTCTTTGATTTGACTAGAGGTGATGGCTAAGGGGATGGCTGTCTCCTTCGCTTCGAGGGCGTTGGCTGTGCGGACCGTCATCGAGACCACCTCTTGAAGGTTATGGTCAACAACGCTGACTGCCATGGCTGCTTTTCGGGGGTACTGCGCGGCATCTGTGTATAGTATGGTGGGGAGCTTACCATATCTTGTTTGAAGAGTCTTTGCGCGAGCTTTGCGACGACCGGCATGATGTTCCGGGTGCATGCTTCTGGGGATGGCGGCGACCTTGATATGCTCCCGGATGTTGGGGGCCAGATAGATTGATTTTTCGTGGCCTCGGACCTGTGTTGGGTAGCCTAGGCGCGCTAGGAGCTTCTTGCCTGTTGGTGTGAGAGCTAGGCGTTCTCGTTGGCTTGTGAGGTGGGCGTCTATGATTTCTCTTACTGTGTTATGGACTCCTAGGGCTTCGAGCTTGAGTGTGGCTGTTCCCGGTGGTAGGCCGAGCGCTTGCTTGTATGCTTTCCGCAGAAGTATGTCTAGCTGATCTTTCTCTTTGGGAGTGAGGGGAAGGTACGGGGCAGCGTAGGCGATGCGGCTGATTATCAGGGCCTGGACGAGCTGGGTCACGTCGTCTTCTTTCAGGCCGTGTTGTTTGGTGGTGATGCGGCTGACCATTCGCATGACTTGGAAAGTTGTGTGCTTGAGACGTTCGATGGTGTACGCGCCTCCGCAGTCCTGTTGTATATGGAGGCCGAGGATGCGGACGCGATTTACTGTGGGTATTTCTTTCCCGTCGAGGGTGAGTGTAATGTGGGGTATTTCATTGAGTTTTAGTTTCGGTATAGGAACCAGTCGAATCTACAATCAATGCCTCGCTGTCATTCTACCGTGCGAGCATTGCCCCCGCTTCAAGGCTTGACCGGTCAATGAAATTGGTCAGCCTATGCAGTGGGCCTTATCACTAATTCGGATGGTTGCACGTGGCCTGGGAATCTGTTGAAATACCAAGCTTGCGATAGCAGACGCCAAATAGCGGCAGACGGACAGCTTAAAATGCGGATGCAGCGAAGCGGGATAAGTTCTGGCGTCTCTCCGCACGCACTGGTGACACAAAAGTACGATGTGGTGAGGCCTGTACGCACACACAGAGCAGCCCCGCATGCTATTGTCGCGACAGTGATCCCACCTCTTTGGGAGACACACAAGGACACTGTATATGGTGCTGCTAGAGACGCTGTATATGCTATCCCGTTGATTCAACTATGTGTTTTCACTTTATCGAAAAGAATCGTAAGAAGTACAGCACGCTAGGAACTGAGTGTATTTATTCCTTCAAAAAAAAAAAAAAAAATAAGGAAATGCCTTTCGAACACACCACACAGCCCGACGCGGATTCAAGAAGAACTTCAAGACGATGGTCTGTAAGAGCCCACGTTTCTGCTTTGCGACGCAGTTAGGCCGGGGCCAGGGTGGCCAGACTTTAAAGAGTCAGTGCTAGGACTGACCGAGAGACTTTAAGGCGGAGTTAGGCTCCGAAACCGAGACAGAATGTTTGCCGGTAGTGTTGTATTTAGCCTAAGCTTTGTGTTTAAGTTCGAGTGAACATTTTTTGATGAATTATGGTTCTAGTTTGGTGTGCTTTGTGCTTTTACCGTCCGTGTACCTATTAAATCCTTGTTTGCTGTGCTGCCAGTCGTGTCTTCTCCATCGAGAGTAGCGCATGTACGCAACTCTCCGGCTCCCAAGCGAGTAGAAGCTAGCCTGCCAGGATTGATAGGGCCCAGTCACCGATACTCGGGAGTTGCAAAGATGGAGTGGGAACGTTTGGCGGCGATAGCGAAGGATTTAAATATGTCGAAGGATGAGACGATGGCGTTTTTTAAGTATACGCAACAAGAAAAAGAAAAGAAGCTCGAACGAGCACGTGAGGAGCATGAACGAGTGCGCGAACAGCGCAAAAGCGAGAGGGAAATTTTGGAATTGAAGCTAAAGTTGGCAGAGATGAACGCCAGGTCTCGCGAGGGGTCGATTTTCCCCAGGTCGGCGTCATTCGACTCTACTTCGCCCAGGCCAAAACAGATTTTTCCCAGTAAATTGATGGCTCCGTGTGATGAACGTAGAGACGATCTAGATGCTGATTTGCATCGTGTTGCGAGAAAAACGGTCGGGCGAGGCTGGGCAAGAAATGAGTGGGCTAGCGCCTTAAGCCGGTGTCGAGTAGGTGAGGCGGCTAGATTAGCGGAGCATGCTGTAGCTAAGAAAGACTACGAAGAAAGAAAACAGTTTCTAGAGAGAGGAATAAGGATGTTACAAGAGAGAGCACAGGCATCGAAAATGAAAGAGAATGAGGCCGAGAAAAAGATAGAAAGCAGGCACGTTAGCGAAGTAGAGCAGTCTGACTGCGGAGAGATGCCAGAAGAAGTTGGCAGAGTAGAGAGCACCAGTGACGTCTTAGTGGAGAAGCACACCACTGAGGAACCCTTGGTTCAGAGTGACCAGGATAGGAGGATGGCCGACATCCCGATTGAGGCTTGTATAATGAAGGAGCAGAAGAGAGTAGAGGAGGAAGTAGCTTCACCTCGGAATGATGTGGGGTTGGTAGTGGAAAATGATTCAAGGGTTCATACAGGCGCCAGATATGATGACTCATTTAGACTCCGAGAGCAAGGTGAAAGGCGGCAGATACCCGAATCACCCGATATGTGTAACACGTAAGGGTAGGAAGATGACTCGCCGAATATTGAGAGGAAAGCAGCGCAAGAAAACGCGTGCGCATGAGATGGGTGCGCAAAAGAAAAAGATGAAGTCAGAGTTAAGGCAGAGAGCTTCCAAGCTGCACGAGAAATGTGCCGGCATAAGAGGGAGAAGGAAGCAGAAAGAAAGTAGGCATGCATGGGAGTAGGAAAAGGCGGAAAAAGTGAACAGGTATAACCGGCCGGATATAAACGAAATATAATTAGGAATGCCCTACAACAATTGAATTGCCAGTATTTACAAATGTGTGTTGTGAGAAAGTTTATTCATGTAGAGTGTCCTGGGACAATGAACATTGCGAACAATTGAGTGCAGTGTATTGTGTAGTGAAAAGTGAATAGTGCGCGAAAAGGTGGTGGTGACAAGTGAGCCACGAGCATACAAGGAGTGCGCAAGTCCAAGAAGAAGAGTTCAGTTCCCAACAGAAACGGCCAAGAGAAAGAAGTTTTTGGGGAAAAAACTCTTGAAGAGGGGGCCTATGTCACATGTAAGAGGCCGCTCGTGGCGAGAGAAGAGGACGACGAAGTTCGCGGAGCGTTCCGTACGGCGCGAGCGCTCGAGGCACGCGAACCGAGGTGTAATCCGCGAGGGAGTAGAGCAGTCTGACTGCGGAGAGATGCCAGAAGAAGTTGGCAGAGTAGAGAGTACCAGTGACGTCTTAGTGGAGAAGCACACCACTGAGGAACCCTTGGTTCAGAGTGACCAGGATAGGAGGATGGCCGACATCCCGATTGAGGCTTGTATAATGAAGGAGCAGAAGAGAGTAGAGGAGGAAGTAGCTTCACCTCGTCAGCCATGCTCTGACGACAGGAGAGCGGAGGACCCGGCCACGAAGTCGTGACGCTAGCAAGGCCCAGGCGTAGGTGTAGCCCTCGGAGACGTCCGGGCGAAGCTCCTGGGACCGGCCGCTGCTGCTCACGGTGGTTCCGGTCTTCATGCCAGCTATGATGATCTACACTCCGAGGAGCGAAGAAACAGTGACAATGACTCTGGTGACTACTACTGACGATAATGGTGCTTATATCTCTGTTGAATCATGAATACAATACCTTATATACAGGGTGTCCCAACTATCATGCACAAGCATTTAAAAATATGCAAGTGCCACGTAGCTGGACAGAACCAAGGTAATGTTGTTTCCCGTCGCTTGGAGATACTCAGGTAATTTTGTTGCATTCCGCCTAATTACATAATTAGTCTTAAATAATTATTCAACTTCTCAAACATTATAATTAGATGAAAGATGAAAAATCGGCGACAAGCGATTCCTAAAGAAAGTTTGTATAGGTAAAAAAAATTGTCGCAGTTTCACCCGAAAGGCGAAGCATCAATTGCGATAGCAACTTAGTAGAGAGCTATACGGAGTAAGGATAGTAGTTTTATCAGCTGTATAAACTTGGACATGCAGCAGCACCAGCAACGCGCAGAACTGTTGTCGACGCTGTCGGCGCTTTGCCCGCGTTCGCACCGAACGCGCGCGGCGTTTTTATATAAATACGCATTAGGTGCCGCAGCTAAACGTCGCCTCCCCTCCCTCCCGTCCCCCAACAGCCTTTCGCACGACGGGAAAAGTCGCATTTGCTCTCTATATATGGAAAGAAGGAAAGAGATGCCTTATTCTGCAGCCCTTCAGGGAGCACGGCGCAGAACATGCGTTTGCTCTCCGACGTGCGTTTGCTCCCCGTTTACTCCCCTCGCTCCCTTTCACTAGCACATATATGACGTCAACGACGATTTCATCACCATTGACGTCATACGGAACCTCACGGCGACGACGATGGCGACGACGACGCCGACGGCAGAAATCCGCTTTGTAGTAGCCATATAATTGCTATCGCAATAAAACACGGCGACCACTTCGAAACCTAGACTACGACCTCCATTCGCTTTCGAGACTACGCTGGTCTAATGACTGCCCGTTAACGAAGCATTTATAATCGCGCAAGGGCAAGGTGAAAACAAAACAAAAAAAACAATATGCAATGAGCAAAAGGGGCGCCAACTGGACAAACGAGATGAGTTGGCCGCCAAACTCCAGCCGGGCGACGTGAGCTGTCGCCGTATGCACACAACAAACCATGGAGCCCCGATTTCAACGCCTCGCGGTTGGTCGCTGACAGATCACGTGACGCAGCATCCAGCGAGGTCAGCTCCGCCCTGGTGTGGCCACAAAGCGCCGGAAGACGGTCGGCGCAGGTGACACATGCGACCTGGTCAGCTTATTTCCTGGCCCGAAGCGCCGGCGTAACGTTTATACTAAAGAGAAAACAGCCGAAACAAAAAGGTAATAGAAAAAAAGGGAGAGGGACAGGGGAAGGAGAGAACCGGCGTTGTTTTTTGACGCGATGGTTTCCGCTGATAATGAAGTAGCCGTTGTTCGCAAACACGCCGCGCAGCTGCAACCGCCAGCCACCATGGCTTTGACGAAGCAGAGACGAGCTGCGGCGAAACAGGGGGAACGAGAATGCAGACAGCATAACTGAATTCCAACGGGAACGAAAGGTGTTAGGTAATCTCGCTCGCTTTCACG
The DNA here is from genome assembly GCF_013339745.2 of Dermacentor silvarum. Taxonomy (NCBI): domain Eukaryota; kingdom Metazoa; phylum Arthropoda; class Arachnida; order Ixodida; family Ixodidae; genus Dermacentor; species Dermacentor silvarum. Next base: position 60,016,300 of record NC_051163.1, on the reverse strand, counting down.
CCCACTGGCGTCTGAACGGAGAACAACGAGGATATATACAGTACCCTTGTGCAACTACCTCGGTTTTTATCTCCACTGCTCGACGAAGGCCTCTTTCAGTGATTTGCAATTGCTCTCGTCTTGCGCCAGCTGACACCCTCGTATGCCTTCAAATTTTCCAATTGGACACCACACCACCTACACATACGGATATCGCCCTCTACCATTCTTAAGTGCGCATACCTTTCCCTTGGTACCTATTCTGTGACCATTCTGCCCTACGCATTACATAACCTACCCAACTCCGTTTTTTCGTTCAAAAGTTAAATTATGGGGTTTTACGTGCCAAAACCACCATCTGATTATGAGGCGCACGCCGTAGTGGGGGACTCCGGATTAATTTGGACCACCTGGGGTTCTTTAACGTGCACCTAAATCTAGGTGCACGTCATCTCTGGTTAACCTCCCTGTCTTTCCTTTGCTTTTTTTTTTTTTCTCTAAATCGAAATACACGGAACGCGGCCGCCATGGCCGGGATTCGATCCCGCGACCTCGTGCTCAGCAGCCCAACACCATAACCACTGAGCAACCACGGCGGGCCCCGTTTCTTCCTCGTAATCGCAGCTTGAATATCGGCTGCCTCGTCTTCTCGCGCTACGTTTATAATTTTTTTTTTGTTCTATCGTTCGTTATGTGGATGTTCACGCTTCCATGCATATGTAAAGCCGTGTGCACAAAACGAAACAGCTTCTGCTTCCGACGGCTCCAGAAAACATGTGCGTTATTCGAAGAAATCTGCACTCTAGCTGAAAAGCATGTGTGATGGCTGGCTAGCCGGGCTTGCAAAGCTCTCCAGCAAATGAGCAGTCTCACCTCTCGATATAGCTCGGAGAAGCGCTGGCGCTACGTGCGCCAACGGAACGGCTGTGGCCGTGAAAACAAACAAAATGAAAAACGAAAACATTGTAAGCTTTTTCAGCACCATACGCAATATAATCTTGCATTCACCAATTAGAAGACAGTGATAAAAAGAGCCGGCAGATCCCACGCCCTGTGGGAATCGATGTTATGCGAAGCAGTGTGCGGGGAGCCTATACCAAGTTAACGAAACGACCATGAGAGCACCAAGACGTAGGCGGCTCTTTCGTAACCTACATGACACGCATGTCATGACATTCATGTCATGAGACCTCAGGAGTCCCTTTAGCTACACCTAAAGAGAACCTTAAGGCGAAAGCCTTAGTCATGCTCATGACTATGACTTCGACCATCAACCTTTAGCCTTTTCCTTCAGCTTAGTACCACATCCAACCCATTCCATTGTTTTTTGAAGTGATAATTTTTTTCAATGAGTCATTCTTATTTTTGCTGAGTCATCGTCATGACTTGACTTCTACCAGCGTCCTGTAGTGTTTCCTTCACTTAGTACCCATGTCCGAACCCATTTCAGTGGTTATGAGTGTTAATCTTTTTTCGCTGAGTCATTGTCATGACCTACATGACACGCATGCCATGTCATTTATGTTATGACCTATCACTTATCTTTGTCATACACTCCTGTCATGCTATACCAGTTTTGGTACCTACCAAGTTGACGAAACGACCATGAGAGCACTAAGACGTAGGCGGCTCTTTCATGATCTACATGACACGCATGTCATGACATATCATTTATGTTCGTCATATACTCTTGTCATAGTATGCCAATATTGGTACATACCAAGTTAACGAAACGACCATGAGATCACAAAGTCGTAGGCGGCTAGATACATAGATACTGTCAAAAAAGCAAATGTTCGCCAAGAAATGCTTTGCATTTAAAACGAGATCACTAGGCAGTTTCCCATTCGAGTATCGAATTCTTACGTACGAATTAAGCAATCACAGAAGATGTCCAAGAAATCACGGCCAACCATTAGATGCCTAACAAACGATTCAGCAGGCTGCAGCGAATGACAAGAGTACAATTTACCAGTAGTATACAGTTGACCGCGAATGAAAGTGTAACATTACCTGACAAGCGTTTCTTCTTCTTATATATATATGGCCCTTTAAATTGCGCAGTTGCCATCTACGTGTTTCTAACTTTCCTGCTGCAAACAAAACGAATACGTTCCCTTTATCGACTGACGCCTTTCACTTTGACTTCGCTTTTCGTACGTCTTTTCCCCTTCTGCAGAACAGGGTAGCCAATCGCGGATATATCCTCTCGTCAAGACCTCTCAGTCTTTCCTTAATCTATACTTCCGTCTCTCTCATTTTCATGAACCTGACTCCGCCTTGCGGATTTCCACATAACTTATTCGGTTAACTCACGGCCTTAAATATAGGGCGGCGTGCGCGGAAACCATGATAAATTCACCTGTTGTCGTTCACCTGCTTTCTGGCCTTCTTTGATGTCTTTTTTAAAGAGACGCAAAATAGGCTGTGACTTAGCATTGAATGGTCTCAGCATTTTGAATTAATGCATGTTCGTCGAAGCCCGAGCCACATATTTAAGGGCGAGGTGTACCGACGACGATGAGTAAGGGGTTTATTTGCTACTACGATCAGCAACAGAGGGGGGGGGGGGGGGAGAGAGAGAGAGAGGGGTGTGTGTGATAAAGCTGTGATAGTGACGATAAAACGGCAAGAAATTCCAAGCGCGATGTAAGCAATGGTGGTGGTTTGGTGCGTATACGTTGACGATACCAGTGGCAATTCCGCGCATAGACTGCTAATTTCGGGCCCAATAAAGGAGCTAATTTTGATACGAAGAAGCACGTGTGATAAGTTCATGCGCCCAAAAATTTCCTTGCAGTGGGCCTTTCACGCGTCCAGTTCCCAACTTCACATTGCCACAGTAGCATAAGTTTTGTTTTTCTTCACCATGTGGTAAGCTTAAAGCTGACCTTGTGGACAGATGTTGAGCAGTAACGTCGAATTGCCTTCTGTCCGAGTCTGTTCCCGCGTCACCTAACGATGATTGATGATGATTTCTATTGGCACGTACCCCTTCGAAGCAGAGCGGCGGCAGATAGACGCATAGCCTGCTTGAGCCAATCAGGTATTATAAACATGCATAGCAGCCTAGCTTTTTGCCTATCTCTCTTTGCTGTTCTCTCAAGCCATCACAACCCTGACTCTACCGATCTTTTCCGTGCTTTATTTTCACCAATACTCTAAATGTCTCTTGCGTATCTCGACTGCTGGCTAGGTAATGCTCCCATCCGCTTTGAATCTAGCACTTCTGGAAGGAGTGCATTCCTCGCTGGTTGAATATATTGACGTACTAAGTCGCGTCCGTGCTTTTCCTGCAGCAGATACATGCTTCATCCTGGTGCGAATAGTTGCTCCGGTTGGTTTTTGTTCTCCGACAGAAAGCTCGGGCCTCAACTGGCACGGACCTTTGGGTTATCTTTGTGTTAGCGTGCAGATTTTCTCATCGGGTATTTTTCTTTCCGTATTTGTACATCTCTAAGGACTTTTTGTTTCCATCTTTTGCATCCAAGTTACCGTCTCTGTTTATCTCCCTTTTCTTTTGATGACTTGTGGTTGCCTACTGGCACTTTTAATTACCCTTTACTTAGTTGCCAACTTTCTTGACCTCTTCCTCCATTCTCCGTCCACACATTTGAGTACAGATATATATATATATATATATATATATATATATATATATATATATTTGTGCACTTTAGCCACGCATTTATCTTCATCCATGTTCCGGAATATTTCTTCAAAACTAACTTTGCTCCGCGCTTCTCTCACATCAAAAGAGGCCCAATCCCCAACCCATGTCAACATGCGCTGCCTCACTTGAAGTTTTACCATGCGCTCTCAACTCCAATCGGCCGACCGACCATTGGTTAATTTCAAACCCCGACAATATCGTGTTTCAGTGGCTGCCTGGTCATTGCGGTATCTCCGGCAACGCCGACGAAGCTGCTATAAGAGCACACGAAGGAACAAACCGTGTTTCTATATTCAAGGATTGACCCAGCCCGGCACCTAACCAAGCTAGCTAGCACATGATATGACATTACCAAATTGACACACAACTAACCCTAACTTCACTCTCTATTGTGTGCATTCTCTCAGCCCATCTATTCGACTGCATTTGTTGCTTGTAGGGTGTAGGGTGCATGTAGGGTGCCTTCCGGCACGCGCATCGAGGCACCCTAGTTATTTGGTCTTCCCCGAAGTGAGCAAACCGCGCTGTGTCGCTTACGCCCAGGCGTTGCATTCATCAATGCGCACTCATTCTTGATTAGAATGACCGATCGCGCCGAGTGCAATGTCTGTAGTGTCGAGGAGGCTATAGAACACCTCCTGTGCTAATGTACTTCTTTGAAAATGAAAGACTTGATCACCATACAGCTCTAAACCAGCTAGACGGGAGACCTTTCCCGTTGGACAAGATCTTGGGACCATGGCCTAGCATATCACAGCTACAAAAAGCCACAAAAGCGCTGCTACGATTTATAAAGGCTACCGGTCTGAGCGAACATCTCTGGTAGAGAACCGATAACTGTCACTACGTCAATGACACCGACAGTGGACTTTCTCTTCACCTCTTGATCTCTTCCCCTTTACCCTTTCCCTCAGTGCAAGGTAGCCAAAAGGGCTTTGTTCTAGTTAACCTCCCTGCCTTTCATCTCCAACCCCGACTTTAATTCTAAGCACAAAATTACATTTGCAAACATTAGCGCTCGCGCCATTACTCCTTTCCAAGTTATTCCCACCACATCATATTTATTGTAGCTCTAAAGTGCTCTATGTCTTATTACTGTTGCATTCCGCTTCATCTTCAGTCTCAGATTATCTTGGTCCATGCTTGACGTTTTTCCTTGGTTTATGTATGCACCCAGGTATTTTTATTGCTTGACTTAAGCATGACTTGCTGTTCAATTGATACCAGCATCTCACTGCTCTCTACGCTGGTGGTGCCCCTACGCGGCCTCCTCTGGAAGCGCTATCGGTCATCTGTCGACGGACCGACTCGGCGAAAGAGCTTGGTGCACTGCTGACCGGCTATCAGCAGTAAAAAGTAGAGATAACGAAAACTTGGGCCTCATCGTACAAGCGACTAGAACACCGGTTTCCTTAATGTAACACGATATCACCGTGAAGATTATCTTTGGTGATATGCCGCTGCGCAGGAAGCCGATGGTTCGATGCCAAGCTGCATTAAGGACGGTTGAGAAATGGAGAAAAGGGGAGAAGCAAACATGCGCTTACATTCGCGTGTGCGTCAAAGAATATCAGGTGGTGAAATTTCATCTGGAGTCATTCACTATGACACCTTTTGACGTGAAGCCCTGGTGTGTAGCTTTGAGCGGTTGAAACCTACCAACTAAATCAATCATAGTGTCTATAGTTTAGCTGTCGAGCTGAACTCCAGCAGCTGCTGAAAATGATCACTGAGAAAGACAAACATTATTTCCGAAACATTCCTTCATAGAAGAACAGTTTCGGAACAACCCGTAACGGCACGTAAGAAGATTAACGCGCACACATTACCAGGCGGTATTTGCTAAAGTTCACTTTACCTAGAGAAGCGCACTTCAGTAAGGCGAATCAAACCACCGGTACTTCTTTGAAAGCGCAAACGTTTATACGTAATGACAGCTAATCCGCAAGTATGGTCGATCTTTGCATGTCGCTTCAGAAGCTAGCTCTTCAACTAAAATGACGTTCTTACTTACCCGTGTGACAAAAGGTGTACTAGAGCCAGAAACTCACCAGTTGTAACGACGCAGGCCAACCAAGCTAGATTCATGACGAAGCTCATCCGAGAAGGACTCTTTCACTCTCGCGCTTTCTTTTTCGCTCGCACGTAACGCCAAGACAGTGTCACTTCCCGAGGGCCTTCAGTCCACACAAAGGGGTAATTATCCAAAACGCGAAGCCGACCAGTTCGAAACACTCAAACAAAGAAGAGGCGGTCATCAGCCCGGCGTCCACCGCATATCTCACTCGCTGTGTTTCTGCAGCCAGCGATGGCAGTCAGTTCTGGCCACGTTCTGGCGTGGCGTCCCCGCCGACGTTACTTTTCAAAAACCACACCGCGGTACCGACCGACAGACTCTTTCCACTACGCTTCAAGCGAGGGGGAAAGCCGGCGAATCGCGTAAAAAAAAATCGCATATAAAAAACGAGCTGACCGTCGCGCCGTCACCGCTGCAGGGAAATGAGGGAGGGGTGGGGGAGGGATCAGGAAAGAAGGGTTTGGGAAAGGGGGCGCCATGAGTGGCATAGAGATGGAACGAAGAGCCGAATCAGCCGTTATTCGGTTGTCGTTCACGTTCCGTCCTTCCCCGGCCATTTCGCTGGCCGCCCGCTGGTGGGAAACTAAACAGAACATACGAGAGATACAGCGAACAAAGCCAGGCGGCCTCGGTTCTGAAAACGGCGCCGAAAGAAAGAAAACAAGAGGCGTGCTGGGAGGCGGTGGTCGCTGAGTTGATTAATCCTAGGAAAGAAAGGTATACTGAGAGGGGAGAGAGAGATAAGAGAGGGAGAGGGAAGGGGGAGGGAGGTGGCGGGGGGAGTGGTTGGGAGGACGAGTGCGCTCGGTAACACGTGACCGCTACATATTTGCCCGGCGTCAGCGCAGCACGTGCATCCGCCATATTGTTGATGATAAAAGACAACAGCGAGGGCGGCGCTTTTCTTTTCTTTTTTTTTTTTCTTTCACCGCGAAGCAACGTAGCGATTGTTAGGTCTGGACAACGTTTGTCGTAGGCGTATGAATTGGATTAAAATTAGGCCGCACGCTGGGGCGTGTGGGATGTGAAACTACGACGACCACTGAGAATTTGCAGAGACCTCGGTAAGAAATGCATTTCTCTTAATCAAACACTAGAGGAATACGGGTCGCAAGAACAGGGGCACAGTTGGTGATCGTTCGTTCGAACTTCCTTATTTCACCACCCTGCGTGGTTTCCTGCCTCTTATGGCGCACATTCGGCTACTCGAAAATGATTACATGGATTGCGAGTAACAAGATCTGACCAACCTCATTCCAACCTTTTAATTTTGACAATATATGGCGGATGCCAAGAAAGTGTCATCTATCCACAATTCCCATTCTCCCTTGCGCTAAAAGACGCATGGCCACACAGCACTGGCGTCGTCCTTGAGTGTTCAATTCGAATTCCCACGACCTCCGGACCGGTGAGAGACGCACAGAACGTCAGCCACCGCTCTAACGTACGTGGCTTACTTACAGCTGTGAGCGGAGTACCTTCGTAACAAAACGCAGCGTGGCAGTTGATAACATGATTATTCGAACAGACGCGATGTCTTATCACCTCTAACCGATAACGTCGTCGTTTTTGTCGCCTTGAAATGTTAAAGGACATGTAACACGATTCCCAAAGGCACAAAAAGAAAACGCACCAAAAGCACTGTCTGGCGATTGCGTTGTTAAAATCGAAACTATAGACCATCATAACTAAAATTCGATTCAACCAGGAAGTAACGATGCCGAAAAGGGTAAAAATCGCAGCATGGCACGACTCACTGCAGACGAGTGGAGAACGCCACTGTCAAAACACGCACTCCAAAAAAAGCCGCAACGGCAAGAAGAGCGAGACGCATTAAAGCGGCAAACGTTGTAGGCGTAATGAGAAAATAAGCAAATCGGTCCCGTCGCTAAAGCACAAAAGGAAAAAAAAAAGACTTGGAACGTCTGCACGCGCACGACAAAATGGGAGTGAGGAAATTGGGAAAAGGAAAGCGTGGGAGAAGAAAAGAAAACGGAGACATTAGCGGGTAACACGAGCCTAGCAGGAAACGACAAATGGGGACTTGGCGTTTATAGGCACGATCGATAGCGGCTTCCTTACGGCGGCCGCCCCCTCGACGATCGAAGACTCACGCGAGAAGCCGATTGAGACGTCGATATATCGTGACCACGCGACGCATGTGATAAACGTGAGCACACACGCGCATAGGTCGAGACGACCGCCCTTAATTTTTGCTTTTCTCTGTGCGCGCGTGGCTGTTGACATCCAGGGGTCAGTGGCTCTCCGAGCCACTCTTAACCGGAGAGACACCGTGTGGTAATGAAGGAAACGATTCAGTATGCCTTCGACTTCCAAAAAGCCAAGAGTCTTGCACTTTCTGGAGCTCGAACTTGAAGTAACGCAGCGCAGGGTATAGTGGCAAAAACAAGAACGTTAATTCCTTCTTCTTCCTGGGGTGTTACGTGCCAAAACCAGTTCTAATTATGAGGCACGCCTTAGTGGAGGGCTCCGGATTAATTTTGACCACCTGGGGTTCTTTAACGTGCACTACAACGCAAGCATACGGGCGTTTTTGCATTTCGCCTCCATCGAAATGCGGCCGCCACGGCCGGGATTCGATCCCGCGAACTCGTGCTCAGCAGCGCAACGCCTTAGCTGACTGAGCCACCACTAATTTTCGTAGCTTAGATAGTGCGCTTAGCCGGCCGTCCATGCTAAGCTACAAAGCGGCAAGTGTCAGTAGAACTGCACTTGTTATACACACGTAAGTGCGTGAGCTCGACGACACGGCAGCACCATCAGCCAGTACTCGGGAAAGAGTTGAGGTTCCACCGCAGCGCCTCTGTCAAACTTCCCAAGCTACGGCTTCGGTGCTTTGACAGAGAGATCTGCAAATGGCCGAGCATTTGGGAACCGTTTAAGACTTCCGTACATGAATGCGAAAATCTCACTAAAGGCAAAAATGTTCTGTACATGTTCATGTGGCGTAGCAGCTGCATCCATAGACGGCTTGCAAGCGACAGGATGCTGCTATGAAGACGCTGTCGGCATCCTAACCAAACTCTTTGGCAACTCCGTCGCATTTTTGAAGCACACCTTTCGCAGCTGAGGTCTCTGCCATCAATGTACTGGCAAGACGATGTTCATGAAATGTGCCGGCTTATAGACCATGTACAGTGTAACATCAGGGTATAAAAGGGACTTAACATCATTCCTGCTAGTTACTCAACAATGACGACAGACATTCTCCTCGAGGCTTAGCCAGAAGATATAGCATTCGGGTACTATCGTCAGGGTAGCAAACATGAAGCTAAAAAAAAAAACGCGCGTTGCTACTGATTCTGCATCGGAGAAAGCTTCAGGGAATACGCGCTTGCGGAGAAGACCTTCTGGTATATCTGCTTGTGGAGGCGGAAAGCAGGGAAAGAAGTGGCCTGGGCGAACAACGAGGCAAGCGAGGCAGGTCTGCCAAAATGCATACGACTGGCAAGAACCGGTCTCAACATACCCAATACTGCAGCATTGCCCACTTCTGCAACAAAGGAGAAAACGTGCTTCTTTTGCAGCTCTGAACAACAGGTGGTTGAAGTTTGTGAAACCTCTCTCAGCAAGGAAGAAACTTTGGAAAGGCTCACCAAAGACAATCGCTGTTTCGCTGTACTACATGCGGTAGCGCTTGGCTACAAAGTGTTGGCGAAAAGTAACGTGCAATATGTGTAAATACAGACATGTATCGTCAATTTGTGGTTAGACATGGCGACCAAGACAGAATAACCAAACTACAGCATTAGAAGCCAACAATCTGCGCATAAGCTCACCGTGCGTGGACTCCGAAGTTTTGCTGCAGGACTTCCGACTGTGGGTAATCGCTGGACACCGATGCGGCTATGTTAGAGCCATCATTAATGAAGAGAGCCAGAGGTCTTTCATCCGAGAAGACGTGTCTAAAACATTAGGCATCAAAAGACTTGGCTGCACTGCTATATATGCATCTCAATATCTTCAGGGCAAATGACTTACAATTCCTCAAGAGCGTCGAAATGTGGAAGTTAGCGTTCGTAGTCAGTATGGCGACACTGTATACATGTATACAGTTGCAGCGATTTAGGTGCCATACATATATCAAGACCTGACACAGGTTCTAACAGAAAGCGAATTTGTAATAACCATCGAAAGAAACGAACAGAGAATTGCTGACAAGCTTCTACAGCTAAACATGGTGGCAGTACCCGGACTCAGCCTATTGATTGATGCGGACAGTCTGGGGACAATGCTGACAGAAGAAATTGAACGCTAGCTTGATGGCTCAAGGTTCAGTGTGTGGATGGTTATTTCAAGGGCCTCGCACATTCAACGTGGCCGCCATTAGTTGTGTCATGTAAGTAAACGCAGCATGTGAATTAAGAAAAAAAGCAAGCCATCGCAAGAATTAAAGGGACTGATGCGTGCTGAACGAATAAACTTCTATATAAATACCGCGACCACAGCATAATAAAACAGCAGAATAAAACCGCCATAGCAGCCATACGGAGATAAGGCACCGAAGAAAAGTAAGAGTTTGCCCCATACACCCTTTCAACTCGTACACCACGTTAGGGGCTGCAACGAATCTGCTAATTCAAGTACGCAGCTCGATCTGCATACCTCGAAACTTGGAATCGGCTGTGTGTCAGCGAAAGGACCCAAACGACGCAAGCAGTGCAAGCAGCGTGGGAAAGACGTGCCTGTTGCAAAAGAAAGGAGCGAGAGGACAGTTAATTTGCGAGATAGAGAAAAGAATAAAGTGGACCAGAGGACTATTTTGATGACGGCGCAAGGCGAAACTGAAGCAATTCAAGACAAGGTTTATGCGGAAAGACAGCAAACCTCCGAAAATGTGGCGAGGCGCTTCATATAACAGCGTCCATCGAAGAAGCGGCGAAGCGCGAAGAAAGTACCAAAGCCAGGGAATTACCCTTGTTCGTGCTCGGCAGAGGAGAAGACGCACTCAGAGTCACCCTGCATTTCTGCAAGTGACATAGCATACATAGCAGAGGAGGAACATCGTCCGGCCGAGCTTAAGGTACCGCAAGGGAAAGATGAATATGCCACAGCTTGTGCGTTGCAACTGGATTGCAGAGTTGATTGAAGAAATCATTCAGCAGCACGTCAGTGGAACCGAAGTCTGCAAAGAGAGCAACGTGCGCGAAAGACAGATGCAGGAATAAGACTTCGTAGAAAGAGAAACAGATACAAATTAAAACTGTGAAGTTCTTCTGAGAAGCTGTCAAGCAAACAACTATGTGCCCGACACAGTCTATCTGAGGCAGCTAATCTTCTCTCAAAACGCGCGCTTCCCCGAGGTACTCGGGATGTCGACTACTTCTTCTTCTACGAGGTAGATTGAAGAAGGAAAAAGGACAAAGACGTCCAAAGACAGATAATAAAATTAAAGTGACTTGACGAAGAAGAAGGAGCAGCAGCATCCCCCAGTATGAGTATACATGTGCCACTACCACCTAGGCTCTACATCTACATCTGCAGCAGGGCAGTTTCGGCTGCGACTTTCTAAACCATAGGGTCGCTGAAAGTACTTCAGTGGAACTGTCACTCCTTATAGTCTGCTTCAGTAAATTTATCTTGTCTAACTACACAACTTAATCCTGATTTAATTATTTTACAAGAAACGTGGTTAAATTCTGCGAAAATTTTTCAAATTAATTTTTGCAGCTAATTTCGTCCAGACCGTCCTACTAGAGGTGGCGGGTTAACTACATTTATTTCGTCTAAAATTTGCCATAAAGCCAAAATTTCTTTCAGCTTTATACTCCTGAGTGTGAAATCTTAGCGATAGAGCTGAATCACCTTGAATGCTTCCCCTTTACCATTGTAAATGCATATTTTCCTTCTGGCGTACAGGACACACGCACACTGGATAGTGTACTAATTCTTGTGGTCATGACATCCTACTGACAGGCGATTTCGATTCTCATCATATTTAATTGGGAGTAAGTACAGATTTTTGTGGTAACCGGTTATGGAGCTGGTCGTTGAGAATTGGCTATCGTGTGCAAACTCCAGTTCTATTACGTTTGTGCGGAGTCGACCTTACTCCGGAATTGATCTCACGTTCAGTGGCCAGAATCTCTTCGTAACTTCTTGGTCGACTATTGGGTATTCGCCAAGCAGTGATCAGCTTCCAGTAGCTTTGGAAGTAGCACGCCCTGTAACGTTTGTGAGTGATCATGAGGTGCGAACTTTCATTAAGTACAATATTTTAAAAAATGCTTACGAAATGTTCTTTTGTCCCTGTATGATGAGTGTAATGAGCAAACAACAACGATTATCTGTTCCGCTTTGGAAAGTTCTCGCAAAAAGCCTGAATTTGAGATTCAATTGAATAAAAAAAATTCATACAGCCCTTGGTGGAATAAAGAATGCACTCGTGATTACAGGGAGACAAAAACCGCTTGGAAGGAATTATTACATAACCAGAGTTCAAAAAATTGCAGCGATTATAATTATTTTCGTGCCGTCTTTAAACATACAGTTTCAAAAGCAAAATAATACGACTGCAAGAATTTTGATTTCCTATCTAACAATAAAAATATGAGAGGACGCTTAAGCTTCGCCTTTAAGAGTGGAACGCGATAGCGTTATCGGGCTTCTTTCGCATCACATTTTTCTTTATCAGTAAGCTTCACTGCAACACACAACGTAGGAAAGCCAGCTTACACTGATCCCCTTAAAGTTGGCTTCACTTTTCAACATGAATGCATTGCTAGGAAGACATCTTTACAGGAGCAATTTAAGCCGTCTTATATCAAAATGTGAAGGCCCTAGGGCCTTTCTTTATTATTTTATTAATTGTTTGCTGTTAGCCCGAGGCGTGCGCGTGTCCAAAATTTGGGAAGGCTCGGTTTTCAACATTCCCCTCAATGTTGCCTTGAACCAAAGTACAGCGAAACACCATCATAATTGGAGGACGCTTAAGCTTCGCCTGTAAGAGTGGAACGCGACAGCGTTCAAAGATCCCTGGCTGCTTATCCGTTTTTTAACACGAAAGTGTTTTATGCCGGGGTCCACCAAGACTTCACTGACGTATTTCCGTCACGGAAATACGTCATACGGAAATACGGAATGACGTTCTTACAATGTACACGAACATAATACAAAGAAAGAAACCAGAAGAAAAAGTTCCACAAACATGCAAAATTTGGAAATCGAACCCACGACCTCTCGGTCCGCGACGATAGATCGCCGAGCGTTTAACCCATTGCGCCACAAACGCATTTGCAGAGAGCTACACAGACGCGCCTTATATATCTAACAATCCTCCGTGTACCCGCGCTCTTGCTCGGGGCGGTGCCGCCGCCTACGAGCAGAAAAGAGAAGTACTGCATTATGACACTAACGCGCACCGACAGTGAACGCTTCGGTGGTCTCAGCACTGCGACGCCTCGATGCCAGCATTCGAAGGGACGCTGGCATCAAGAAGCACTACCAACGCCACCTAGGTGGCGTTCACCGTACTCAGCACAGCGGAGCGTGGCCTCCGCAATTAGCTCTGAAAATGTTTCTGAAGTTGATCGCGGAGGCTGCAATTACGACGCGCTGTACGCGCTGATTTGACTCGGTGACGATTCAGTTACGTGCTTTGTCTTGCGCGTTGTATTAGTGTGTCAGTTACGTGCTTCGTCTTTCGCGTTGTGCTAGCGTGTGCAGCGTAGTGCAGCTTCCATATGCACGACGGTTGCTCATGGTCATCGACGTTGGTAGTCGTGATGGAGGAGACGTGCCACCAGGCGTCAGCGTGGGTGCATCAACGCCTAAGGGCGCTTTAGCCACAAAACACCAATAGACATTATATATCAATGTGCAATAAACATTACACTACTTCTGTGAAGACACGTTTCACTTTCGTGTTCTATACCGATTCCTATATAAGAGGGATCAACCACATTTTTTTCCTCGTATAATCAAATTACAATCCGACGGTATCGTGCCTGTAGGTTGTGATCAAGTCGTACTTTACGATTTTTATGACCGATTTTACTTTGAGAAATTCAATTTTCGTGCACTAACACCTTGCGCCACGCGGAGGGACCGTGTGGTCGGGGTGGTTCGTGATGATGTGGTTCGGCATGACCATATTATCTTTCCAAAGCCATTAATTCACTTTGTGTACAGGAACCTTCCTGAGAAATTTGACGTCAATCCTAGCATTTTTAAAGCGAAAGCTTTACTAACCAAGTTGAGCCGAGTTTCGCCGTCGCCAGCAATTTGACCTTCATTTGACCTCAGCTGCACTGTAGCCTTCACAACGCATCCCGTGACTCGCCGCGCCGAACTCCGCGCCGCCGCGTGAGCTAGCCGCCGCCGCCGGCTTGGCGCGTGCGCTGTCCGCAGCTGGGTCGCCGCCTGACCACGTGACTCGCCTCGCGCCTGGCTAAGAAGAGCACTTTCTCGCCTAGTCAGTGCGAGCTTGGCCATGGATGAGAGTGAGGCCGGGCCGTCTTCTCTGAGCGTTGCGCAGGAGCGGGAGGCTTTGAGCCGTCGTCGGCAAGCGGCGTCTGACCACCCCGCGGATATCGCCCGGCGAACTGCTCCACTGGAGAGGGTCCGGAATGGCAAGCGCGCGAAGCTAGCGTCGGAGACTGATGAAGAGCGAGCCGTTCGGCTTGCAAAACACTTCGAACCTGGCTTAACGATGAGTGTATACCAAAGTAATATAATTACAGCTAAATCAAAGGCTAACCAAGTGAAACCAAGACTTAACCAGGCTAAACCAAGCTTTCGCTTTGCATATCCAGGGTTAGCTGAGCTAAGCCGCAGTCATTTTTTGAACTGTTTTTACTCTTTGCGCCATCGGCCATTTTTGGTACCATCTTTTGGTGACCCCGACGCCAATGTATTTTCCCGTAATGGGGCATATAATGCTTTCGCATTAATAATTGGCTTGCATGTTCACAGGAACCTCGTTAACTGATTGGCAACGATTTTTTACTATGTTCAAAAAGTGCTTCAGGACCCCTTTAATAAAAACATTTTAATCGTGAGTCCACTATGCATGAGTGAAAGCTTAATGTTTTGTTTAAAAATAATAATTTGTTGGTTTATTTCTTAAAAGTCGTAGATGCAAGCTCAACAGCAGCATGCTCTGGACGAAATGCTCATTACAGCTCTAATTCAACGTGGTGTTTTACGAGCTCTTGGCCAAATGTTTCGCTAAAACCGGACAAATTATGAAGGCTTCTAAGTTGGGCTCTAATAGTGACGTGCAAGTTAAGGACCGCACAAAGAGCGATGGAACGAAAAATCTTAGGACTAACGTTAAGAGACAGGAAGAGAGCGGTGTGGATCAGAGAACAAACGGGGATAGCCGATATTCTAGTTGACATTAAGGTGAAGAAATGGAGCTGGGCAGGCCATGTAATGCGTAGGATGGATAACCGGTGGACCATTAGGGTTACAGAATGGATACCAAGAGAAGGGAAGCGCAGTCGAGGTCGGCAGAAAACCAGATGGGATGATGAAGTTAGGAAATTTGCAGGTGCTAGTTGGAATACGCTAGCGCAAGACAGGGGTAAACGGAGATCGCAGGGAGAAGCTTTCGTCCTGCTGTGAACATAAATATAGGCTAATGATGATGATGATGATGATGATTATGATGATGATAATGAGTGACTGACAGGTGCTGTTACGTTGTAGCCTTCTGTGCAATGACATCATTCGATATCCATATCCATGGACCGATTTCCTAATTACCATTGACCTGCGCAGGGTGCCACCGTTCGCGACGTGGCCGTTTCCGGCCGGCATCCCTTTGTCGTAGGCCAATCATTCCCTTGCTAAATCGAATAGTATTGGTAGCTTAACTCGATCATTTTAAGGAGATTACTAAAAAAATGACTCGCCATCCCAGCCCCCTGAAAGTGGATGTCCAGCGAGACTGTTGAAAACCACCACGATGTAACTACTGAAGGGGGGTATACAATGCTTTATTGCTTTGGACTGATAGCAGTAATGGTAATTTAGAGTAATTGACGTAATGGTGATTTTAACAGCACGCCGCCGCTCGTCGTACTGACGTTTCTTTTTCCCTATGCCCCTTCCCGTATTCACGTTGCTCCTCGGGAGTCCTAACAATGCGTTGCCTATCCATAGCGGCGCTGCAAAAAAATTGAAATCAGTGGCTAGTCTGGTTCTTTTATATACGAAAGGCTAGTGACGTCACTCCCCACGTCGCAAGCTGCCGTTGCCGCGGCAGCTTGCGCGACTGTCTTTACCGGGAAACGTATTCGGGGAGCGCGACCTGCGATCGCATTGTTATCACCAGCGCCTTTTCATCAATTATGTGGTTGGATGATTCCTTTAGCTTGTTCTTTATTGAAAGGAATGCTGTTCTGTATGTTGTACACGTGATTCCAAAGACTGTATGCACTTTTCACTTCACTTTGCCGAGTGCTCGCAGCTTGCTTCACCTCCACCGCGGGTCGGCCTGGTGTTCCACCACCTCTGGGATCGGCCCACATTTTTTACCACGGACAATGACACGAAAAATTCGGGAGGAGGAGGAAATCAACTTTATTGTCGAAAAATTCACCGACGAAGGCGCGCTTCTCTGGCGCCATCTCGTAGCGGTCGTCGCAAGTCTTGCGCGGTACTACGCTTTTCTTCTCACGCTGCGCGTTCGCTTTCATCTTTTGCTGTGCTCGTTCACTCGGTTACGCCGAGAGACAATGCCGACGCTCGTCGTAGGAGTGGGCGCCCATGAGCTGCGCTCTAAAATGCCGACCAACTAGAGGCTAGCAGCTTGGCTGTAAAATACAGAGCGAACCAACTTCAATTCTTAACAAAACTCTAAGGAGTTAACCGGAACTAATTAAAAGTCCTGTCTGTAAATGCTCTTCGCCAATGCAGAAAAGAAAGTTTTGCAGATTATTAGAAATTTACAATGTGTAGAGTGCCGCATGCTGTATAATTACCGCGGCAGATGTACTCACTTGTAGGTAAATACTGAAAGAGCCCTGTTCAGTAAAAATTGAGAAATGCAGTAGATTGGCCACGTATAGTCTAATTCGCAAGTTCACCGGTTTTGTAGACTCAATGTCAACAAGTATATATATATATATATATATATATATATATATATATATATATATATATATTGTTACGTGAAAGGGCACAAGGCGGGACTATTTACACTGTATTTACAGTATGGGAGAGACACAGTAGCCAAGATGGTGGACAGCCACCAGTACCAGAGAGAACTGTCTTCTTCGTCGTCTGCCCCAGGCTGAATGTCTCTCTCGTAGCATTACCCTCGGCGGGGTACTGGTACTGGTGGCTGTCCACCATCTTGGCTACTGTTTCTCTCCCATACTGTAAATACAGTGTAAATAGTCCCGCCTTGTGCGTCTCGAACCACACCCTCGGTGGGCCATCGAGGTAAAAAAGCACGTTGGCGAGCATAAGGGTCGGGTCCCACCTGTAGCCAGCGCTGATCCGTTCGTAAATGTTGAGCCATTTGTCGACGTCAACTCCATCCTGGCCGGAAAATACGCCAGGATCACGAGCAGGAGGCAGAACGATGTAGGTCGGAGCCATGGGAGGGGCAGGGAGTGAAGACGATGTGCCTGCACCGACTGACATGTTCGCAAGCGTGATGAGGCGGCCGTTGCGGAGCTCCGTGATCGAAACAGGGAACTACCCAGCAGTTCCACCAAAAAGATGTTATGTAAAAGGACACAAGGAGGGACTATTTACACTGTATTTACACCGAGAGACACAGTAGCCAAGATGGTGGACAGCCACCAGTACCAGAGAGAACCGTCTTCTTCGTCGTCTGCCCCAGGCTGAATGTCTCTCTCGTAGCATTATATATATATATATATATATATATATATATGCTCATTCCATTCCAACTTCATTCCGGAATTTCCGGCTCTCATTACACTCCCATTCCATCTGCCAGAGTCGTGCAATCATTCCATTACCATTCCATTGCAGGTGTTTGAGAAAAAAAATCCCCAGCCCTTCCCCTGTAGAGAAAATGGGGGTAAGCGAAGCTAGCGGCAAGGCGACGCTGTCCCAGTTGTTCCGCTTCGTTTGCCCTTAACTCAGGATCGGTGGCTCTTCGCTGATGTTTGACCTCAACATCGCGCTCCCGCAACTCGGGGTCCACGGCTCTTCGCTGACGTTTCGCCTGGGCTTCGGAAGCCCTCCCGCCAGAATCGGCGCGTCGCCGACGAGCCCTTTCCCGAGCGAGTTCGCGACGCCGTTGCTCAAACGCAGCCTGCTCCTCGGCGGAACGCTCCACGCGTGGCCTTCCCATCCGGACGCCGAAACTGATCTGAGGCCAGGGAAGCCCGGCGGAGCGCGTGCCAACCCCCTTTCCTCCCCTTTCCATCCCCGCGACACACCAAACAACCATGATTGGTCGCGTGTCACGTGATCCAGCGCCGGTGCAGCTTTCCCCGCACCTGCTCTACTCTGGGAGCAGCCGGGTTCTTGAGCGTGACACCACCACCACCGCCGATACTTTTGAGGTAATACAAGCTTCGCTTGAATATGAAATGATTTCGGAGTAATTCTAATTCCCGAGTTGCCACTCCTCTACTCTGTAAGAAGCCAAGGAAACAAAGAAGAATCAAACAAGCAAGCAAGCAATTTGCAGTCTGAGTGTCTCAGTTTGAAAAGTCCAAAAAAATCATGATTTTGATTATAAATCGAAGCTTTTTGAAAAAAACATGATAAGCGTTCAGTGTAATTGCATAAAATACTTACTCTTATTACCAATTTTGTCCAAATGTTTACACAATTGACAAGACGGAGACGTATTCTGAAAGTTACATCAAAAAATATAATTCAGAAAAGCAGTCAAAGGACGGGGTTCATTTGATACAACATAGAGGCCTATGAGTCCTTCGCTGCAATTGAAATATCACTTCTAGATGCATGATGATATCTCTGCATGTTATTTTCAGCAGATGCACTTTTTCAGACTACAGAAGGTACGCACTGACGTCATTGTGGCCGCCATTTTGTTGTACAACTTGCATGGTGAAATGTTGTGCTTTATCTCGATCCGCTTATCTCCAGCACAGGGAAGCTGTGAATAGTACAACAAAATGGCGTACGGTGACGTCACGTGAATACCATTAACAGCGGCCCTGTTTAAGCCGGCCGTAATGTGTGCCGCCTGCCACTGCTTAGCCTAGCAACCACCTCGCGGAGCATCGCGCACTATGCTTTGGAGAGAGAAAGAGAAAATGAGAGAGAGAGTATGCACGCATCGCACGCTATGCTCGGGAGAGAGAAAATGAGAGCGAGAGAGAGAGATAGAAACAAATTGCAGCAGCACCAACGAGGCAACGCGCAGAGGCGCTGCCGACGCCATCCGCGCTTCTCCGTTTCCCCGCATAAGCGCGGAACGCTCGCGGTGTCCGTGACCGCAGCAGGCGCCTCTGGTGGCGGCTCGGCCAAACTCCCACCAGCAGCGCGCTTCTGCGCATGCGCCGTGATGTCATCCCGGCGTGTTGTCTGCTGCACGCCACCCGTGCATATCTTTCGCCCCACTTCCCCTACGTGTGCTCGAACTGCTAATGCTTCGCGAGGCGTTCCCCGATGCCACGAAGCACGAGGGAATGCTTATACACTTCGTATAACGTATCATCATTTGGCATTACTTCGTATAACTTAGCATCACTTCGTATAGATGGCTTGCACTAACGTCATTGTAGCCGTCATGTTGGTGCACCGACACGATGATAAGCTGGGTCCGTAACGTCACGCGCAAGCTTTCAATAAGATGGATTGGACTGAAGTGCTCGTAGTCGCCATGTTGGTGCCCCGACACGGTGATAAGGTGGATGCGTGACGTCACGTGAAAGCTGTCAATAGCCAGGACCAGCTAGGAATCGATCCGCTCCGCTGTGTCGTTAGCCTTGCGCCACTAGTGCAAGCTACCCCGATTTTTTTATTACAACGCTTGAGCATATGTACGAAGCCTGTCCCAAAAGTTCATGCAGTGGAAGAGGGTGTAGCGGCGCCGCTCTGTTCGCTCGAAATAACCCGGTTGAACCTAAACGAGCCAGACTGTTGTGTGACAAGGCCGAATTTTATGCGTGCACTTTTTACAGCGCACGCTCTTACGGGCTCACTCCAATAGGCATTTTTGGTGGCGATGTCCGCCGGTGTCCATAGCAGCTATCGTCTATTGTAAGAAGAAAAAAATTCGTCGGCCCTTCCACTCCGTGGGTTAACCAGCGAAGCTGAAACGTGCAGCCCGGTGTTTATCACTGGGTTAATCCCGGTGGTTCATTAAAGTATTTCGCAATTATAAGGTTACACAGACGTGCGTTCGGCTGCGACGGAGAGAACGACGTCACTGGCGGTATGCCCGCAGTCCGCCGTTGTCGCTTGCGTTCGATGTCTCGAGTTTGCTCGGTGGCGTTGTCAGCAGGATTCACTCGCCATTACCGCTTGCGATTCTTCGAAATTAAATTGCTTCAAAATTAAATCTGTCCATCACGTAAGACAATGAATGGCTCCCTATATACAGCTTCCCTATATACTCGCTGTTTATATCTCCCTGCGCTTATTTCTCGGTTTTGTTTTGTTTTTGTTTTCTTCCACAAATGCAAATTGGTGCTCCAGGGCCGGAATTCGAGGTTGTAATGACAATTCGAAAGCAAAGACGCCGCTGCTGAAGCGCTTATGAGAAGAGGGCTTCCAAAGGTGCTTCCAGTAATTGAGGAACAAGTGAAACCAGTGTAATTTTTTTCTTAAAGATAAACCTGAAAGTTTGTGAATTCTTTTAACGCACATGCACACACGTTTGTGACAGACATCGTATCTCTGGCGTGTTTGCTATTACGCAAGTAATTGAATGCACTGTGAACCAAGGCGTGAAGAAGTGCTTTGATTTGTTTTTGAAGGCCCCCAAAGTTCCCCGTGTGCTGAAAACTCATATAATTCAAGTTAGTTTCACCTGTAAGCTGCCTTGCACCTACGTGCACATCGCCCGTTGTGGCTTAGGGACCAGTCAGTGATACATTGCATTACATTACAGTGATAATACATTAAAAGTAAGCAAGTGCTACGCGTATGTAAAACGTGAAGGCGAAACCCTGCCAGCTGTGGAAGACGACGACGAACGCGCGAGCAGTGGCACGAGCGCGTCTCTGTGACCACGTGACGTGTGCAATCAGGCACGCACTAGGCACACCTTTAGTAAGCCACAACCGTGGAGCAGCCGTGGCTTCAGGGAAGCGTGCACGGCCGCATGCCCCGGTTTGATTCCCACCCACGCCGAAATTTACCAAATTTCCTATTCAAAGCCACTAATTTACTTTGTTTGCAGGAGCCTCACTGAGAAATGCGACGTCAATCCGAGCATTTTTAAGTGCGAAGCACTTTAGGGGCCCGGGCTGTCAGCGTGTATAATGTGATCTCATGTCGTGTTCACGCGCAAAAACAGGGCAAAACAAGTGCAGAATTGATCAAAACCGGATCAAAATAAACTAACATGATTCAGAATAATGTAAAAGATAGGAATAATCAAGCATTAAGCGAAATTATCAGCAGAAACTGGTGAAAATCGTGAAAATATTGTGATGTGATCTCATGCATGTCGTCGTGAGCACGTGCAAAAACAAGTTCTCAAAACAGGGTCAAAATAATTGCAGAATTGATCAAAACCGGTTCAAGGTAAACTAGCATGATTCAGAATAACTTAAAAGATAGGAATACTGATGAATTAATCGAATTAATGTATACCAACAGAAGGGAAGCGCAGTCGAGGACGGCAGAAAACTAGGTGGAGTGATGAAGTTAGGAAATTCGCAGGCGCATGTTGGGGGGGTGATCACCTAGCGCAAGACAGGGGTAATTGGAGATCGCAGGGAGAGACCTTCGTCCTGCAGTGGACATAAATATAGGCTGATGATGATGATGGTGAATCGAATTAATTAACAGAAGTTTGTTAAAATCGCTTTTATCATCAGCAAATGATTTGGCTCCATGTGTGTGTTGGTTTGGCTTCGTGTGCGTGGCGGTTTCCCACCAGTTGTGCCTTAGCACAGGTGTCAAAACGGATGATGGATTGCTAAACACAAGATAAACATAGGATGAAAGAAGATAAACACAAGGAAAACACTGGCGAATCACTGCTTTGCACTTCCCCAGCTTTCACGTTGAGTGGAACTGCATTACCGCCAAGTTTACCAAGGCCACTGTCCCGGACCAGTACCCAGTTTCGTTAACTTGGTAAGTACCAAAATTGGCATAGTATGACAAGAGTGTGTCACGAACATAAATGCTAGGTCATGAATGTCATGACATGCCTGTCATGTAGGTCATGAAACAGCCGTTACGTCTTGGTGCTCTCATGGTCAGTTCGTTAACTTGGTAGGCACCAAATTGGCAATGTATGGCAAGAGTGTATGACGAACATAACTGATAGGTCATGACATGTCATGACATGCGTGTCATGTAGGTCATGAAACAGCCGCCTAAAATCATAATGACACAGCGAAAGAAAATTAACACTCAAAAGCCACTAACATAGTTTCGGACGTGGGTATTAAGTGAAGGAAACACTAAAGGATGATGGTAGAAGTCCTAGTCATGAGCATGACTCACCAAAAATGACAATGACTCAGCGAAAAAAAAAGATTACCACTCAAAAAACAATAGAATGGGTTCGGATGTGGTACTAAGTGAAGGAAAGGCTAAAGGTTGATGGTCGAAGTCCTAGCCATGAGCATGATTAAGGCTTTTTAGACGTGTTTTTATTGTTTGCGGCGTCGGCCATATTTCATCACGGCACAGTTTCGCCAAGGTCACGGAAAGGTCACGCCAAGGGCATCACCAACATAGCCACCTAAGGCTTAAAATATAAGTCGCCTTAAAATATTTGGCAAGGATGCAGGCGTATGTGCATGAGACAGGAGGTGCCCCTACAAAGGAAGTTCTTAAAAAGGCAAATAAAAGTTCATTCATTCATTCTGTTCCGTGCAGCCTGCAACCGAGTTCTAACGACGTGCCCATGCAAGTGCCATTATTTCAAGGGCTGAAACTTAAAAGCCGTCACAGGTTTTATTGCGTACGTGTTTTGATTGACGCGCCTATTGCACTAAAGGCTTTTGCGCAATTTTGTGACTTGCTGTATAGTTTATATAGATCAGTTATTTTAAGGGTGAAGTCACATTGCCCTAAAAAAGCAGCTACCGAGGGTGTGCTTCTCCTAGTTTATTTAGTTTTCTTATTTCGCAGTTACGTCAACCTACGCCGATGGCCTGGTATCACTCCAAGTACTATAGTGCCAAGTAGAGCAAGCTTGCGCCACACCAAAAATTCGTTAGAGTTCAAAATAAAAAAATATATATTTTTTAAAATCTTTATCACGTATGTATCTGGTCTGTAGATTCAACGGAATTTTCTTTTCCTATTTCTTTCACCGTCATTGTCACATGAAGCATTGCCGCGTCCCACGTGACGTCAAGCAACACCGGAAAGAAAATCAGGACTTTCAACACCTGTTGCGGCTTGAGGCGGCGTTTGGGCCAAGGAATTCACCAAGCCCATCGATGAATACATCCGGCTGTAGGAAATGAAGGGAAAAGGTTTAATTTACATTATGTACACTGGCCCCTGGTACGGAAGTCCACTTCATCGGGAGCATATTAAACGTCTGAGATCGCCTCAGGACACGTCAGAACCACCCTCACTGCCCCGCAGGTCTCCGCTTTTAATCCCCTCGTCTTTCCTAGGAGACTGGACTGGGGAATCTGATGTCGGTAGCTCGGCCAATCCCAATCGTTGAATCCATTCCACCGGGCCCGCCTCCAATGCCGCAACTCCGCCCCCGCATTCTTGAGTATGCGTGGCCACTTGGGAAACTTAGCTCGAAGCTGTTCCCACCGTTTTGGGCGACGATGGCCGCTTTCATCAATTAGAGGGCCTCTTGTCCAGATCAGGATTTGGTAGTAATCTTCGCGGTAATTACCGTTTCCATCGATGGTGGTGGTGGTTGTTGACTCGACGCGAGCTCCTTTGTTAGCGCGTCACAGTCTATGACACGCCTGATTGCTGTTGCTGGGCGCGCTGATGAATGGACCGCCTCGTGGGAAACGTCCAAGGCATGCGCTTGTCCAGGTTGAGACGTAACACGCCACAGTATAGTTTTCTCGGGAGCATAGTTGGATTACAACGGTAACCCAGCTGATTGAGTACCGAATCAAAACAGAGCAGAAAGTTGAACACAATAGACATCTCCGTGTTTGCAAACAGCATGACGTCAGTGCGAGTGCCTCTCCCATCTGCCGCACCTTCGAAGTGGGCGCTGGTTGGCAAAAAACGTTCAGCCGACCAGTTCTCTGCATGGAAGCTTGTATCTAAGTTGCTGCGATCGCAATTTTTGCATATTGCTTTTTTTTTAACTGACAGCATCGACCAACCGTGCTTAGAAAGTACCCGTCCTCGTTTTTTTCGGGTACAACAACGTAGCGTTATTACCAAGCGCATGGTGTTGCCACGAATGCTTCTTCCGTAGATGCAAAAGCAACAAAAATTATAGTACTCTCGTGAAGCGAATATTTTACCACAGAAGGTGAACATTTACCCGCGGTGCCGAAACGACACTTTGCTCAAATGACTGGCCTTCGAAAAAAAACAAAAAAAAACTAGAAAACGAAAAAAAAAAAACGTGGAATGCATTGACGTGAACGTACTTAATCGGCGTCAATTTACACTGTAATATATTACACAATTTATATGATTAACTTCGTCTACAACTATCAGCCATACCCTGCGGTGGTGCCTAAATTCCGATCGGGGCTGAATGCAAAAACAGTGTTTACCGTGCCTTAGGTGCACGCTTAAAAACCCCAGGTGGTTAAAAAACTTACCCGGCGCTCTCCTTTACAGCGTTCTTCATAAGCTCACTGTGCTAATTAGGGATGTTAAACACCCTATTTTAATTAACTACGCCTATGAGCCATCGCAATTCGAATGCACGAAGCCTATATAAATAATAAATAATTCATTGTGCATTGACTTCGCTGTGCCTACTGCCTGCGGCCCTTCGCCGCTTTTAACTTATTTAGAAGATCGTCACATTTCGAAACATCATCGCAACATACATTTGGTGTGTAAAGGTAAGTATAACGACAATAAATAAAACAAGGATATGTTTTACGACAACAGCGCAGAATTTGGCCCGCGCTGTCATATGGGAGAACTATAACTGCCACCGACATCAAGTTTGGCTGAAATCGGGGCGAAGATTACAGCCAATACGTATGCGAATGTAAATATGAGCGCATGAATTATATTATAGCATTTGTAAAAAAAAAAAAAAATTCTTAATGAAGTGCTCAAAAGCGGTATACGGCCGTCGTCCGCCATGTTTTCCATGCAATGTACTAAGAGAAATTTATGTCACAGCGAGTTTGTTTGTGCGTTCGTTCGTTCGTTTATTTATTTATTTATTTATTTATTTATTTATTTATTTATTTATTTATTTATTTATTTATTTATTTATTTATTTATTTACGATTTCCTGCAACCCCAACAAGGCATTATTGCTGGGAGAACATGGTACATATTGGGATTGACCACAAAGCAAAAGAAAGCAAGCAAGGAAAGTAAAGCAAAAGCAAAAAAAAAAAAAAAAATAAAAAAATATGGACAGCAATGTTCTACTCGGAAAGCAATAAACTTAACCTTAACCTAACTAATCATTAACCGTTTTAGGCAGATTGTATCACGTATGATAGAAACGACACGTGGGAAGTACAACTACTTAATTAAGCTTTTAATTTCCCCTTACCCTTTCCCAAATGCAGGGTAACAAACCAGAATCTTTTCGGGTTAACCTCCCTGCCTTTCCCCAACCCGTTTCTCTCTCTTTTCACAGACCTTCCAAGCATGGTCTCGACGCCAAGGCACAAAATGCGTAGGTAGAAGGGAGTGTTCTTTCCGTATCCCAATGTTTTCAAAGTATACACCGCGTACGGAACGAGCAATTTTGCCCCGAGTCGCTGTCCGCTCAAAGGGGTTCAGTCTAGGGTTTTTATTGATGTAGCACTGCGGGAGAAAATCGACATTTGAAACAAACCCGGTGGCTCTATATATGTTGAACACGTTCAAGCGTATACTATAGCGCGTAAATTTGCAGATGAAGGGTCCCAGCCCACGCCAGCATATACTCCAGTACATAGGTATGACGTACGTTACATCGTAGTATAATAAAATATCTCTTTCACGCTAATTGGCACTTTGCGAAAGTTGAGTTTATTGAATGAAGTTTAACATTCTACTTGCATCAGCTTTCGCGGAAGCGTATTCAGTCTGCTTGTTCGGATAAGATGGGAAGAAAAATACACACCGAGATAGATATAAACTGAGACCTCCGTAAGTGGCATTTGATCTTAACTGTATGTATCTATTACTGCATGAAGAATGCTTGAGGCGTAAATGATACGTATTGGCATTGGGTGGTAGCGGTGTGCGAATAGTGATTTTTGAGATCGAATCGAATTGTATCAGAAGCGACGCGAATCGAATATCGAATACTTTTCGAATAGCTTTCAAAAAATGAACAGCCGTTATCACAATTAATATAAAACGATGTTCACATCTTAGTATTCTTAAAGTTGTCAAGTTTCTGTGATTAAATAGTCCGGTATGCAGCGTTCTTTAATAATTGCATAAAGGAACCATTAGGAGCAAACAAGTAGCTTTCACCTGCCGCGGTGGCTTACTGGCTATGTTGTTGAGCTGCTAAGCACGAGGTCGCGGGATCGAATCCCGGTCACGGCGGCCGCATTTCGATAGGGACGAAATGCAAAAACACCCGTGTAACGTGCATTGGGGGCACTATCAAAACCGCCTGGTGGTAAAAATTATTCCGGAGTCCCCCTCTACGGCGTGCCTCATGATCAAATCGTGGTTTTAGCACGTAAATTACCAGAATTCAATTCAAACAAGCAGTTTCTTCGCATGCATGCACACGACTCTTCATAGAGTGCGACATAGCCTGTAAGCTTGTAAAGTATGGCTACCTAAGCGACGTAGCCTATTCCCCTACGCAAGTTCTTATGTCTAGTCTATATATGCCCATGGGGGTGAAAATTTACCATAATTTTGCTCCAATTTTATGTTTCACCGGGCGCAGCTGACGTTTAGAAATATTCGAAATGTATTAGAAAAATACTCGCATTTACGAATAGTGACCATTCGATTCATCATTCGAATGTTTGGAATATTCGTACACCCCTATTTTGAGGTAAATATACATGCTCCATTTTTCACACCCCTCCTAAATGTGGTTCAATTAAGTGCTGAAGGGTTAACAGAAAGATTGTTTATTCGGCGGTAGATAACACAATCATCACTTTGTGGGAATTGGGGGAATCTCCTGTGTAATTTGTGGCAAGAAATTAATGTTTCTAGATTAATTAGGAGGCTTACAAATAATTAGTGAACCCTCGTTTCCTTCATTTCGTCATGCGCTATAGAAGCACAGGACACCTTGATGTGCTCGGTGAACTAAACGGGTTAACTGACATTATTTATATTTAGTGGAAATAGGGTGCAGGTTATTGGCCTTATGTAGCCAAGGTTATTGTGTGGGCTTCAAATCACGGCCCAGAATTTGGTCCGTTGTCCTAGCTGAATTATACAGCCAGCGAAGTCAAATTTGGTGAAAATCGGGGGAACTTTAATTATTATGGCTGATGTTTATGCGGCCTTTACTCGAAAGTGCGGGCACCGTTGCAAAAGTTAGTCAGATGCAGGCAACCTTTAAAACGGTCCGGTTGAATTACAGGCAAATTAAATTCTTAATACAACTGTTCGCAAGAACCAGCTTCGCTGGAAATTGGGTTGCGATTCTGCTAGGTCGCGCACGTCTAGCGTCGTCTTTTAAGCGCTTCCGAAGTTCAAAATTAGGAATACAAGCTCCGACGAATCGCCTTACACTAGCACTGAATGGGGAGTGACAAAGTAGGGATAGTAAGCGCACGCTTTGTCCGCGTAATCAAGCAACAAATCATGACATAAAACCTAAAGTCGGCATCAAACAATCAGCAAAAGCGAATAGAAACCGAAACCGCACCCGTTTGAACGGGCGGCAGCACAAGCGGCAGCGCCGCCATCGAAGTTTATGTAAACATGGCGGATGGCAACGCGTTTCACGTGTCCGTCAAAACTCTAATAGGCGATTGGCATGGCTTGCAGGTATGTTTTAGTTGTTTTACTCGCTACAACGCAGCCCGCAATGACCGTGGAGTGTCATCGATTGGCGATTTCATGTAGAAGTATTTTTCTGTAAAAGCAAATCCTCAACATCCGCGACACTCCGTGGCTCTTGCACGCTGATATCCGCGAAATGTTAGCGGCATGTAGTGCATTTGAGACTTTTTCCGCTGTCTGTTTTGCTTCTTAGGTTGCCATCGAAAATGGCATGGGTGGTCCCCAGGCACGGGAGAAGGAGCAGTGGCTCGTTGGAGTCATAGAACAGTACTTCGCCGAAAACAGTGAGTTGTGTGTTTACAGCTGGCGACGTTGCCTTTGCTTAACGTAGTACTATAGAAGCTACAATGTTCTTGTGCTTGGTGTGTGAACTGGCTGTAACTTCTTGGGTTTATTTATTACATTTCTTTTTTTGCAGGTGGTCTGCATCCCGATGAAGTGGGTGACTTGATAGCCGAGATCGTCGACAACGAGTTTGACACTATTATCGAAGACGGCAGTATAGGACAGGTGACATCATACTACATCCCTTACTGCCCCGTCGCATGCCTGTCGTTCCAGATAGCTTGCTAGAGGATGGAATTGTATTTGTTTAATTTACAATTACTACAAGTTTCATTATTTCTTTTTGATTGGCGCATGTATGTAGGCTTGTGTTTACAGAAATGTCAGCAGCGCGTAAGCACTACCGCTGCTGTGAATCTTGACGTAGTTTGGGGTGAAATTTTGTGGGTTACCTTCCTCTTGCGGAGTTTCTGAAAGATTTTCGTCCTTGCCACCTTTTGTATACAGATATCGGCCTTGTTGTGCAAACACTACCAACTCTGCCTTGAGGGCAGGGAAAATGAAGTGCTGGAATCCTTGTCGCAAAGGCTTCCGCAAACGAGGACGCTGAGAGTACCTGTCGCTGGAGATTACGACAGTGATGACGAAGCAGAAATGCAGGTAAGCCCTTATCCTTCGGTACGTAATGGCCCAATGACAGTTTTAATATCAAATTTACTAATATAGGAATAAATGTTGTCATCACTGGCCTCCTGTGCCTTTCTGCTTGATCCCATGTCAACCGATTCGTGAAGGTTGCGGTGCAAAAGACGTGATTTTACCATGCCAAATTCCACACCTTTTCCCACTGATTGAAAATTGAGAGCTTTTGTAATTGTCACTTGTATGCTGAGGAGGCTTCAAGAATATCTGGTATGACATTCTGGAAGATATTGAAAACAGTTTTTGGACCTTCTGTTCGTGCCTAAGTACCACTTCAAACAGATCTCTAATTTTTCACATGGCGTTAGCGTTTTGACTGAGCTTGCCACCAGTGTGCCCCATCATTTATGCATCACTTTATGACCGTCTTGATTTTTATGACCTTCACAATCTGCTAGCACTTTTTCATGGGTTGATCTACATCTGCCTACCGCAATTTTGTAAGCTTACTACCTTCTCGACATTGTAGGACTTGATCCTTAACTGCTGTAGTGGTGGTTTGGCTACAGCATTCTGCCGCTAAGCTCAAGGCTGTGGGTACGATTCTTGGCAGCAGTGGCGACATTTTGATGAAGTCGTAGTTCATTAATGCTCATGTGTTTAGGTTTAGGTGCACATTAAAGAACTCAAGGTCACTAATGAATCTAGAGCCTCTACTACAGCACCCCTCACTGTACTATGCACATTAAGGGTGTAAAACCCCACTAATACATTAGCTCTCGGGCTTTGTCATTGCATGGCAAACCTTCTCACCATCTTGACTTGTGCCAGTGTGCTCTGGTTTTCCGTTACAGTGAAACATTACTTTCTAAACTTGACAAGCTTTCTTGTATATCTGCACTTAGAAGTGAAGCAAATAGCTAAACATGACAAAGTTGTTCTAGTACTCGAATGCCAGCAGTTCTGGCAGTGATTGCCAGTATGTGTCAGGAAGTGCAGTTTCTTGCATCAACCAACGAGTCGTTAACACTTGGCAGTAGTAGCTACAGGCCATTAGTAAAATTGGCCAAACAGCACTTTTTTTCAGGCACACATTTCCATTCTGTGTCGCCAACATATTTGCCAGCATTTGCTGACAAAGAGTGTGAGCAGCGTTTCTGCTAGTTTCTTCTTCGTAGTGTTTTTGTATAGTGGATGCACTTTTGCATTGTGCTCAAGTGTTGTATAGTCCACACTTCTGCCTAGAGTGCTGAATTGGTGTGCTACAATAGAGAAAACCATACCTGTACATTGCTGGCCGGTTCGAGAAAAAATGCTTGTGACCAGTGGATGCCACAAGTATGTCCAGGCAATAACATATTAAGCCTGGCATCTTGAACTTAGCTTCTGCTGTGTTATGTATTACGCTTTCTTTGCACTGCAGCCATGTGCTCGAGCACCCTAGACAAAAGTGTGGATGTGTATATACAGTCTAGCCCAGAAACAAGTATATCATGATAGTGATGACAGTCTCATACTTTTCAATTCTGTCATTACACTGCACATTATAAAACATGCTTTAATAAAAGCACAGAAAAAGCATTAGGAACAACAAATCAGTTTGTTGGGTGAAGAGTGAGGGTTCTTTGGAGCATTCATGGTCATACATTGTCATGTAAATCTTAGAAAGGCAACCTAGTGGGCCAATTAACACCTATGTATACTTTCTCAACCAAGCCAGAAGCGTGTCATCTGCGGCGATGGTACAGCGGAGAAAAAAAAACCTTTTCTTAGTTTCGAATGGTCGCAGCAGATCGTGCCACTATTGTACCAAGTATGTTTCAGTGAAACATCCAGATTTAATCTGGTAGGAGAACACAGGTGCTGCATCTATAAATACCACTAAACAACACCTATTCCCGAATGTCATGCCTAAACAAAATTTTATTGTGACTGATTATAGTTTTGTCAGAAACGTCTGGCACTCAAGTCATACAGCAAATTAGCATGTTATGAAATGAAGGTTATTGCATTCTTGCTTTAATTTTGTCATCATGCACAGTCCATATATGCTGTGAGTGTACTTGATGTTGATGTCGGTCTTTTTCAGAACCACATCAACACAGACGTCTCCTCACAGCTGGGAGGCCTTCAGCTGAATGGGCCTAGCTCAAGCCAGCAACCGTCACGGCGGCAAGAACCGGATGAAGATGGTTGGACAGTCGTGAGGCATGGAAGGAGGACATAGCCATAGACACTGCCTATACTAGTATATGTAATTAAATGTCTGGTGTTGCTGTCACTCGTTTTTAATATTTACTGCAAAGGTATTGCAAGCCCGAGCAAAGAGAATCTCCTGTGTCACTCACCTAGCTGAACTGCAAGCCTTACTTGTAGAAACAAGCTGTTGAGCATGAGGTCGCGGGATCGAATCCCGGCCGCATTTTGATGGAGGCGAAATGCAAAAACGCCCGTGTGCTTGCATTGTAGTGCACGTTACAGAACCCCAGGTGGTCAAAATGAATCCGGAGCCCTCCACTACGGCATGCCTCATAATCAGAACTGGTTTTGACACATAAAACCCCAGAAAGAAGAAGGATGTTTTTGAGTTGGCATGTGAGCACAAAAAATTTTAATTATCCAAGAACACTGCATGCGTAACTCATCACCAGCCTACTCCATAAGCTTACTGCAGGATTAAAGACACACTAAAAAGTAAATCAGTTTGGACTGCTAATTCATTAAAAACTTCATTTTTGTTCATTGAGCGGTAAAATGTTATGCGAGAAAAAGCAAAATTTCCATTTTTTTTCTGCCGAAATACCAGTACGTGACATCATGGATTTCAAAGCATTTTGCCATTGCAAAAGTTCTTGAAACTTGCTTATCCAGGTCTTTCATTTCAGAGTTTGGCTCTTTTAGAATACAATACTGACCAACTTTAACAATGAAAGTTTAACTAGGCCTGAGCACACATAGTCAAAATCCATGAAGTCATGATGAGCTGGTGTGAGAACTCCAAGGTGATGTCGCCATCCATGTTTTTGCACATTACTGGCTTACCAAGCCTCCTTGCATGGCAAGAGTATTTTTTTTTTTTGGAATTGTAAAAATATAAATTACTAATACAGGTCAGTTTATTGCTGTCTTTAGCGTACCTTTAAGGCATCTTGCAGTGACCCTCAGTTAGCCCTGCTTTGTATCAGAGTCCATCTTATGCCTACACATTTCTTTATTCTTGATTTTGTCAAGTCCTCTGCTGCCTTTCGCTGTATTTCTCCTCTCTTGGCACCCATTCTGTTATCACAGAAAGCCACCATTCTACAGATTAGATGATCTGGCCAAATCCTCTTTTTCCTCTTAGTCAAAACTAAGCAACTAACAAACAGCCAACTGCACAAGTTATAAAGTGAATGGTGCAGTGCCAGACGACATTGAACTGAGCGACTTTGTGTGCCAACAACAGCGTTGTCATCTACCGAAGAGATATCAGTGCAACAGCTGAAAGCATGAAAGATCCTGGTGACGATTTGTCAGACGCAGATCCACTATGCGTCATGCCCCACCACTATGGACGTGTTGGACACGTGTATGTATACTTCATGCCATTTCGTCCACTTGCAGGACGATGAAGCAGCCTTGGATGCTCTAGTTTCTTTAGAGCGCCGTGTAGTGTCTTAGATCATGTGAAACCAAGAATTACCCAGTTTGTCTGTGCGAAATAAATGTTCGAGAAGTGAGTTCACCTGGTCTGACATCTGTTGCATTTTGGTTTAGTTTTTGCATGACCCATACCAGTCTTCAGGACAAAACTAAGAAATACTTGGATGTAAGAAACATTTTTAACTTTTTTTTTTTCAATTTCCTGAAATCTAGGTTTGACTGTATTACTGAAAGCTAGTGTTGTGTGAATATTCGTATTTCTGAATAGTAGTTTTGAATATTGTGCTATTCAGTATTTGCTTACAAAAACAAATTAATATTCGCAATGATCAGCTCCCTATATTTAGCTTCGCTGCAATACAGCTACGTTATGCCGTGAAGCATATCTGCCGTGCGGTGAAGCAAATCAAAAGTGGACAGAGGCAGTGTAACAGGACCTGGTAGGTGTTTCATATACACATGTGCACACACCATCTTTGGGCACAGTACTAACACAGAGATGTCAAATCATAATAAAAGTATTGTTATGGCACCATCTGTTTACACTTCCTCTAGCCATTGCAATAGTCTACATTTTTATTTTGCGCATTGTGTTACTTTTGTGATCTTTTCATTATGCACAAAGGCAGTTACGTCCTACGTTGCTATTCATTAACCTTTTTGTATGTTTGACATTTCGTTAACGAGTTCTACTGCACTAAAGCTTGGTCTCATTCTTCCGCAGAACAAGTAATTAATTCCAATATGCAGTAGTCCCTATGCATACGAGTTTGCAGCCACTTCTCCGCACAACAGCTATTCGATTAAAAAATATTTATCCCAAATCACTTAACATTAGAACTCAAAATCCACTATTTGCACATGCCTACTTTTTAAAAGCTATGGATATGGCTAGTACTATATCAGTATAAGCAAGTGGACGTAGTCGTGATGCAAGTACAAAAAAGTTGGAGATACCAATGCATGGTACAAGAGTGTTATTGCATGCCACCCCATCAGAGTGCAGCTACTGTGGTTTCAAATCAAACCTGTGATCTTGGAATAACCAGCAGTGCACCAGTCACTACGGCAGGTATTCTGGAAAATGTTTTTGAAAGGCAACCCGGAATACAACATAGATCAAAAGACGGACAGTACAAGTAATGATACTGTAGCAGTATTGCTAGGTGCAAGCAATTATCTGAAAGTGTTGAAAGCTCTACAATTGAAGCAGCACAGACTTTCGTTGTTGTTTACAGCAAGACAAAGCTAGCTTGGCACAGATGTTGGCGAACTAATCTGCCGCTCAATTTTGTTGCCATAAACACTTTTTTTTTTTGCTGTTCTGTCCCTTGTTGCCATTCCAGATGAACACCAAAAAATTAGTTCATATTGTAACCTTTTGATCAAATACCGTAATGCTCTGGGCATTCCTCACCTTTGATTACAGAGTTCCAATATTGTCAAGAGAGACAGAAAAATGCAGCATTGGCAATGCAGTGCATAATAACTACCTGCATTATTAGGCTGTAAGACTGGTTTTTCAAACACAGCAGCAACAGAGGAGATTACAATTTTCAGTAAAGAGCCAGCAAGACGCAAGGTTAATTAAGGTTGTTCTGCCTTTGCAGCTATAAAAAATGTTTGGTAAAAGCATTCTGCAACGTTACTTATTTTGCACTTTACAGCATCAGTTGCAGCACCATTGTTAACACTCAAGTATTTTGTGTTAACGTGGCCCACTGTCTGAATCCT
Source organism: Dermacentor silvarum (assembly GCF_013339745.2). Lineage (NCBI taxonomy): Eukaryota > Metazoa > Arthropoda > Arachnida > Ixodida > Ixodidae > Dermacentor > Dermacentor silvarum. The sequence goes on along the minus strand of NC_051163.1, from coordinate 59,982,044 downwards.
ACAGAACTATAAATTTTATATAGGTATCATTGTCTTGATTAAATGATTGCCAATTGTTTTCCAACATAAACTTCCGTATCCTCATCGCTTGTCACTCGTGTGACGGAGAAGCAAGCTTTTCAAACTTTCATAGCGTGCCTTTAGCACACATGTGCTACTAAAGGCAGGAAATCTCTGTTCTTCCTCTTTCTGGGGTTCTACGTGCCAAAACCAGTTCTGATTATAAGGCACGCCGCAGTAGAGGGCTCCGGATTAATTTTGACCACCTGGGGTTCTTTAATGTGCCCTACAACACAAGCACATGGGCATTTTTGCATTTCGCCTTCATCGAAATGCGGCCGATGGAGGCGAAATGCAAAAACGCCAGTTGAGACTTCCTTTTCTTTTTAAATTGTGGGCTTTGTAACTGGAGGTTTGCACCCCTTGCGCTAGCTCAGACCATAATTGAGCATATCAGTTTCAACATCTAGTAATGAGCTGACAAGTGACTGGCGTCAGATTGGCCCCCTAAGGCATTCCTGCAACATGCTTACTGGCTTCCTTATAAAGCTCAGAGTCTGTGTGACCGCTACCTTCGCTTCTGGCGACACATCAAATAGTCTCCTGCTTCACATCTGAAGCAGCAGTGCACTTGGCTCAAGTTGTGAACTGGCTGCATTAAAATGTGCAGCGCTTATTTGTAGAAAGCAAGGAAATATAAGGAATTGAAGCTTTACACTTTATAGGCAGTGCACAAGTTTCATGTCAGCTACTCCGTTAAAACAGCAAATAAATGTTTCTACAGCATAAGACTTTTTCAACTCTTTGCAGAACACCCCCCATGGTTCTTTAAAGTGCGCAAATGCCACAGTGAGAGCCTCTGCATAGTTGTCTCGCGTAGCATAGCAGCGATATCTAGCAAGCGTGGCATGGCTCGCATGACAGTGCAGGCGTGTGCCTCCGAGATAACCGATGTGGAGCAACGTGCCATGGCAGAGATCTCGGAGACCTTGAAGTTGTGGCTAGCTATGCCAACTTGTGCGGTGCTTTACGAAATGAGGGATGGCCAGTAGATACTAGCTTATCTAGTATCATCTCTTGTGCAGCAGCATCACTCTTAGGTGGGACAAGATTTTTTCTTTAGTGTGAAGTTACAAGAAGACCAGGTAAGATGACATAAATAGCTACTTCTCTGTAAAAGATAGCCTGCTTTGTAGAAGGTATAGATATTGACATAACATGTAGCTTTCAAACAGTTGGAACCTAAACGATGCGAAGCTCGTTAGCGAAGTAGCAGCAGTAATGGGCGGCACGAGCACAACCTCATCGCCTGTGGCTTAGCTGTGTTACAGGGATGAAGGCAATGTATGATGCTTGTGGAGGAAAGAGTGCTGATGACAGGTGTGTGCACAGAGAAGTGCGACACACACATAAATACGTTTATGGCTTCTATGCCCCTTGCGTCACACTGGCACATACTCATTCTGGGGCATTGCCCAAGAAAGGCCACAGTGTCTCAAGCTGTCCATTCAGGCTCAAAATCAGCAGCCCAAGTTGTCGTCTATTAGAACTGGCACTGTGCTCTTGCACTCGGCAACACCAAGAAAATCAACATAAGACACAGTCTCGTACAAGAAGCAACTTCTTTAATTTGTAATTATGTATAGTACCACCTATGTATAATATATAGAACTGTACATAAAAAAAGTGCAACGAGATCACTTAGACAAAACAAAAAGTTTTCTCAAAATGCCAGCTCATTCCGCAACAGGGGTAGCACACACCTTTCTTCCAACAGTATTTCAAACAAATATCCATCTCTCTTAAAAACACTGCTTGACACAGCAATTCAGGCTTGGCCATTGGAACAGCGTACACACATACAGAAAAGCCTACAAACAGTTCCCACATATTCGTTCGCATTGGCACAGCTTCGATCTTCACTTTCACGGAGTTCGCTTGTACATGTCGCTTGTAAATGTCATTACTAAAAGCTCACGAATGTTGTATAAGGATGTCATGCAGCAAATGCACTTTGCACACAATTCTTTTTTTTTTCTCTTTTCTACAGCCTTTAAAACATATTTTGCTGGTCAATGTGAAACCACTTTTTCCTTTATAAGCATCTAAACAATGTGGGTCTGTCCGGTCGTTTCGGTGCGAGACCGTGCACTGATCTAGCGACCCGACGCTGTGTGGAAATGTGATTTCACAAGGAATTGGCAACTTCGAACACATTTCATTTTGCAACACGGCTAAGAATGCCTTTGTCTTGCAAAGCACTGCGTGCTCAGCTCGTGAACTCGCCGACTCAGAAAATGCAATTATCGCGCTGGATCAATCTGAAGAGCGCTCTCTTAATGCAGAGAAGGCTGCTCCTACATGACCAGCAGAACCTGCCTTATCTACACACCCTACTGGGGTCGGGATAGCAGTAAACAAAAGTGCTTGCATCATTTTTTCCCTTCCCTTCGACGTGCTTCAGAAGGCATCTCCAACAAAGACGCTGCCTTCACCTAAATGTGAACTTTCCAGTCATGCATCACTATTGCTTTACTTGCATCTTTAATGGCTAGTAGTAGTCATTTCATCATCTCCTGCCATGAAGCAAGAAATGTTTAGGAGCGGATACTCCCCTGCCCATGCCAGCATGAGCAGGCGACGAGATACTGTCAAGCGAAGAAAAGTGTGGGTTCAAAGGCTCAAACATTGAAGCACACGGGTGATTAGCGGTTAAAAATTAGGCTATTTGGCAACAACCTGTTATTTTCTGCAAAGGCAACTAGCCGACGAAAAACATGTTATGATTATTTTTTAGTCAAGCATCTCTGTGGCACTGTATGCAGAGAAGCATGTACAGGCAAATGTCTAGTGGCTCGTAACGCAAACTTGAATCAATGAGTATGGTTGTCTTAGCAGCAGTGGAAATGGGATTGTTATGTCAAGAGAAAGCACAGAAGCGGCAGAGCAAAACACGAACTTGTAACAATGTGGTCTGTTATCATAGTCGCAGTAGCAACTGGGAAGTTCTCACACTAGAGATCACGGGGAAACAAGGCCTTCTGTACGGGGAGAGTTACTGAAGTGGCATTTCTCAAATTGTTATTGCCACCTACAGGGGTCCTCTAGATAGTTAAAGGGGGGTTTCCTAAGAGCAGTAAAAAAAAACATGCCATTGTGGACTGTGCATATTGAAAGAGCAAGTGAGATGCCTGGCATGGCATCTGTGAAGAGCTTCTTGTGTGAGACTGAGAACCCTGCAAAGTTGTAGATCAAATAGGAGAAACAATAACAGACAAGGTCGGCATTGTGGCTCTGAGAACATTCGTTTGTATGCAAAGCTGGTTGACTGCTAGTGAAAAATGAAGTGCCTAATAAGGTAAGTCCAGGGATCACAAATACATGTCTTCAGCTGTAACAGCTCCGGCTTTCCTCCTACTAACGTGCCTGTGTGCAACCGAAAAAAAAAAAAAAAAAGCAAGCACTCCTGAATTATCCTTGACAAAAACTCCTGTTATAATCTAGAGCAAAGCCACAGCAGTAAGCGCAACTCCTATTAGACGGTTATGTATCCTTATTTTGACTTTGGGACTACTCTATGTTGCATACCGTGACACCGCACCACCTCTGTATGCACTATATTGGGTGATGCATAATTTTCTCAGGCATTTGGCAATCTTGACGAAAACTGCCAATACCACCATGTCAACTGGAGGGGGAATGCCCATAACGGTTATCATCGTTAAAACATATACTCTAAAAAGTCCACGAATTACCTGAGAGAGGTTTAAGGATTCTTCAACAACTAGACGCTTGATAACCACCATGCTACAGAACTGTGCCGCCTCAATCCACCGGAACCCCTGTCATGTTTAACTGAGGGGCTAGGAAACTAATTATGACGGGGCAGTAAGACATAGTTCCCAGCACCCATCAACAAATTCACGTGTCCATCCTCAAAGCAGTGCTCTTACTCAGAAGTAGGTCAGTGCGCTTGCTTTTACAAGCAGTCTCTTCTCAGCGATTCTTTGTGCACATAGAGAGTTCTAGCACAGTGCTAACACTCTACCATTATTGCTGTCTCCAACACATACGTCTACTAGCTGAATGGCACCAAATTCATATGCAGTACGGCTTGGGTAACGTGGTGTCGTGTGGCTAAAGAGCTAGTGACGATGGTAGCAAAAATTTCAAACTAGCTTTTTAAGGTGTGGTATGTAGTGCGAGTTACTGGAACATACCACGACCATTTTCATGTCTGCTACGGTGGACCAAGTGTCAAAACTTGATGGCATTAGTTGCCAAACTCTCCCCATACAGAAGGCTTCATGAAGAAAATAGAAAAAGAAAGATGTGGGCGGGACAGCATGGAAAGGTGTCGCCGAACGCAAACGTGCACTTAAGCTGTGGCAATCGCAGGAGCTGAAAAATTCTTTGCAGACACCAAATGATGTCAGTGTGCAAGGAGTGCCAGGCTGCCAGCAGAACAATTTAACGCCACTCAACAGGGCAAGGACAGGAGACTTCCTGCTCCTACGCATTTCCTGCCACGCGTCTTCGACCCAGAGTTTTAAATGCAGCTTGCTGCTCCAGCACAACAAGACTTCAGAAGGACACGTAAATTTAGTTTTCTAATTTGCAATGTAAGCTTTTCCCAGAGTCTACAATTTTTAACCTGTGCTGTGACGATCTTTCGGCCCTAGAGAGCTCGAGGTTGTAGCCTCGATCGACAGGTTTTGTGGAGATCACTCTTGCAGTACAATTTCTATCCTGTGTTGCAACGAAGTTTTTCGGATGATAGAGAGCAAGGTTACAGAAGGCTGTATTCTCGACTGACCGCTTTGATGGAGATCCCTCCCAGCATGCAGCGGCCAACTAATTCAGCGCATGCGGGACATGTGCAAAACACTTTGTTAGGATCACCTTGACACTGCATCGCAGCCAAGTGCACTGAAGCAACTGTCAACAGAAATGCTGCGACATGAATAAATGTTTGCCGCTACAACAGTGTATCACATTGAAGGCGACCAGGTGTGTTGTCTTTTGGATGGAAAAAATGCCACTTTTGCGGGCATAGTTCAGTCACTATGATGACGTCATGTCCGTTTTCGGCCACCGAGCTAAAATGAATTCATTTTGGAAACTAGGCAATGCCAAATGCTGGAAAAGCAAGAATCGCCACCCTGCTAGATCACCAACAGGAGGCACGCACACAAATTTCCAGAGACAGGATTGCGTATGTCAAGAAAGCAACGCAGCTACGAAGGCTGCCTCTAATCTTAGGAGAGCGTGTCAGCTGGCTGCCAGTCACGTGATCAGAGTCCAAGACGCAGAATGCTTCCACATCTGAAGAGGAAGAAACTTGCAAATCACGGAATTTGTGCCATCGAACACAAGCAGAGTTAATGCCAAAGATGCTGCATGTGCTCTGAACCTGAATTCCTTCAACCGCTGCAGCACTCTCTTATAAAGATAAAGCAAAGCACGAAATCGCTAACTCGCTGTGCATAATTTCTGTGTGCGACTTCCCGCACCCTGCTCTTCTCAACTGATGTTATTAAGGACACCAGGGTCCATACAATGCAAAGATTTTTTTTTTATCATCCACTGTTCACAACCAGCCAACCCTGGTGATAACACGGGTGGAGCACCACTCGGACCACTGACAAAGAACGAAAAGAAATACTAACATACATACAAGTACCACTGCAGAAGCGGAATCACCACCAAGAGAGATCGACAATACAGCCTTCAGATCAGATCACCAGGAAACCATGTTTGTGAGCGGCACAATGCCCAGACGAGAAAACCGCTCCCACAACTCTCGCTACGGTCTTATTTTCTTTTTCTCGTGCCGAAAGGCTTTAACCATCACTGCGAATTGAGCTCTCACTTTTTTCGGAACAGCGAATGCCCGTGGAAAACCTCCCGCCTCTTTGATCTGTTAGTTGAAATTTACCGTTCAGCCAGGAGTGACCCCCCCCAATTAGTGTTGTGCCTCGAATGTTACGCCGATGACTGCAAACGTGAAAGACGTGATGACGATGAGGTACGACGCCCATTGATTAGTAGCGGGAGTCCCACGTCGAGCATCTTCTTCAGCAATGTCCTGGCATGGTGGCGTCAGGTTTTTTTTTTCTTTTTTTGGTGTGCCGATACGACAGTCATGTGTCTGTGCACAGGTGACTAGAGCCTTCAGCCCTGCTAGACAAGGAAGTCCTTGAGAAGAATCGAGCGCCTCTTCTCGGCGACGTCCATCTGGTTTTCAAGCTCCTGCAATGGACAACCAGATAGCAATGACACTACGTATCTTCTACTAGTCATGCAAAAAACGACACAGTGCACTAATATGGCCAAACCTCATTCATAACAAAGTTGCATCTGACACAAAAGCACCTTGGTCATATCCAATATTCGTTATAAGCATACACGCTGACATCTACGAGAAATAAATGACAATGAATTCGTGCTTCGCAGTGTTGTCTCAATACACACAACCACTGATTACACAGGAATGACAGGATGGGTAGGTTGGCTTGCCAGCTGCTGGCCGGGCCAAGCCACAGGCCGAAATGTGCATGTGTGCTTAGAATCAGCCATTCCAAGTTGCCTTTCCTCAGCATTTAACATTTATGCAACCAGAATACACATATATTGAGCTGTAAGTGAACAAGTATTCGCTTCATAACCAAATGGAATACCCACAGAAAGCATGCATGCAGCTCATTACAAGTGCAACAGAATGACAAGCTACTTGAGAGAATGCAAGAAAAAAGAACAATTCAAGACGTACCCCTCTGTCTGTTGTCTCTGCACGTTCCACCTTCCACGAGAGATTCTCTATTTCTGCTTCCAAGGTTGCTTGCTGGTATTCAAACTGCGGTCACAGAAGATGCAAACATCGCTAATTTGGTCGTAAACTTCTTTTCCTTTTTTTTTCTACACTACAACAGCACAGTGGACACTGCGTTCGCAATCTGTTTTGGCTAGTCTTGTGCAACAAAACATGCACGAAATGACGGTGAAAGCTATGGATGAAAACTCGAGAGCTGTGACAACAAATAAATAAATAAACAAACAAATGAAAATTTGCCAGCTTACAACACAGAACTGCAATCCGGCAGCTACATATGGAATGGCGAACTATGCACACTTCAATTCCTAGGTGCGCGCCCTGTCTGTGGCACAATTGTTTTGTTATGACTGACATTCGGCAAGTTATTTTGGCAAACAGTAGACTAAATATGAGTCAACATGCACAGTACCCAAGGTATTAAATATCAAAGTTGTAGTATTGTGCAAATATTCAAATTTTCTAATAGTAGTTTCGAATATAACGCTATTCAATATTTGCTTCGAAAGCGGTTGCAATATTCGTGCTTTCCGAAGTATTCACAAACGGTTGCGAGTTTGTTTACTGTATAATAATCAGATCTGCTGAGCAGCCGTAGCTACCACTGCGGCAACGCTAGGCCTAGCTACTTCGAACTTCGCTATCAAATTTCTTGCTGTTCGGTGCTGTGTTTTTCGCTGAAGCAGTTCACCGCTGTTGGCAAACTGAAATGGCGCCGACTCCGCCCTTGTGATCCTTACCAATGACTTTGAAGCTCCGTTGCGTAATGTCAGTCACCGAAAGTCAACTTCGCCTCAATAGAGCAGTGTTACGCGGTGAAGCATACCAAGAGTGGGAAGGGGCAAATGTCACGGGACACGTATTCCTTAATTATACATGCGGGCACCCGCCGTCTCCTATCTCGGTACGAGCACCGATACGCTTAATAAGTGTACTGGCAGGCCTTCAGAGCTATTTCGGACTTGTCTGTGGCGATATGAGCCCTTGGGAGCAGTGCAATTATTGGGTACAGACCCCGTCAAGCCTTTTTTGGCTTTTAGTCTGTGCCCCCAGCATTTTGTACATGCTATAATGTACCATAATGCCGAAATAAAATGAATGAATGAATGAATGAATGAATGAATGAATGAATGAATAAAAGGCGTGCATTCATGTTGTCAGACTGCCCGATTTTTTGGACATTATCGCGGCTCCTGGGGAGTCTGAAAAATCGGATGTTGACTGTATATTAATTGTGGTCATTTCATCAACTTTGTTTATCAATGGGCAAAAGAAACTGAGCAACGAGCTCTCTTTGTTTATCTTGGTGCCCTGGTTGCCAGCACTCTTTTCTCATTACCGCCGCATCACGACACTAAGTTAGAAAAACCAGTTTCAGACCTTTAAAAATTTCTCATAACCTTCAAGATTGCTCAGAAACTTTTATTTGTGAGAAAACTCAAACAGCATTTCAAAACATTTTAACTATAATATTCCGAAAGAAAGCGATGAGTGAACAACATGAACATTGTCAAATGCATTCCAATAAATAAGTCATACTTGAATTAACTGTGGTCTGATTCTCATAAATTAGTCCACTTAATCATTTCACGTATCCAATAATTATCTTGCATACCACTCTGCAGCCAAGATTTTTCAACGGCAACTATTCGATATTCGATTCGAAAATGTTCGGCCGATGTCACTATTTCCTACGAACTCAAAATCCACTATTCGCACAACCCTACAAAGTTGTCAATGCTTTACAGTGTCACCTTTAATAGCAGTAATACTAATCTCATTCAACTTTATTAAATCGAACAGGGGGAGGATACACGCAGACAGCTGTGATAAGAAAAATAGCACTGCATAAGTGAGTGGCCACGTACAGTGCAGTCCACAGTTAAAGGGAACACACTCTAATGTGCGGCTCTTACCTTGGTGGTGCAGTAGCTGCAAGTGCCAGCTGAAGCTATGCCAATGCAATGAAAAGGTGTGTAGAAAGGTGCCAGCACCAAAAACCACAAATAATCCAAAGCTGGAACTTGCCAGAGGGGAAAATGTGCTCTAGTAATGTGTTCCCTTTAACAATTGACTGCACTGTACAATGTAGGCATGCAAAAAATATAGAAGTTTAGTTCAGTCGGCATGTGTTTATAGTGTAACAGTGTGCAGAAATATGGACAATGCAGGAAAATGGAGAATCAGCCGTCTGTTACACTATGATAACAGACATACATCACAACATGTCATCTTTATTTTTATTATCCTGGAATACCATTCTCTTGTATTCTGATGGGCTAGCGATAACTGTGTTCCCTCACGTAAAGATTCTCCAAGCCAATTAGCATATTTAAGAAACACACTGAAGTGGAAACGACATGGAACAAATTGGCAATGTGTTTTCAGACACTGGGTCGGAGCCTTCACAATAGGCTATGCAATGGCCTCATTGGAATTTTGGCCAAGCTTTGTGCCTCGAAGCTATAAACTAATGCAGAAACGGTGTGGCACACATTTTGGTCTCATTAACAGCAAGGCCACTGCGCAGTGCAACAAAATGGGCCCATCAACATTGAGCGATTATTCTATGCTGAAAACACACTGGAAATACAATCCATGTGGCTTCTACTTATGAGTTTCTAAGAATTAAACCTTGGTCAGCTAAGGCAGGTAGCCAGGTCAACAACAATTGACAGTTGTTTCAGAAACAGAACCATGCTCAGGTGCATGCACCCACATATAGTCTTTCGTTGCATTCATTTAGAGAACACGAGTGCATCTGTCTAAGCTGTGTTTGCCCACTAACTTTAAAAAACAGCTACCTCCTAAAAGCATGCAGTGCAACATCGGATGGCTATCATTCATGCCCCTCACTGCGCACCTCTTCATGCTGCTGACTGTGACAATAACAGCTCCACACAAAATGCCTTAGCCACACATCTTGGACACGACTCAAAAGAAATCAATTGACTGACCAATTGGTTTATCAATCAAATGATCAATTAAAATGACTGAAAGCAATACCTTAGCTATGAGAAGTGCCAAGGAGAGCACCAGATTAATTTTCACGAGCTAGGGTAAGTATTTAAGCAGGTAAGCTAGGGTAAGTACTTAAAGGGGTAGGCTAGGGTAAGGATTTAAGTACACAATCATGTTAATGGGACATATTGCTAGTGCAGCACACGACAGCCACTCAGCCAACACAATGGGCACACTTATTAAAAGATTTTAAAAATTGATGTGGGCTTACCAGTTCCTTCCTAGGCCCAGGTTCCATGTAGTAGGCATAAGGGTATGTATACTGTAAGGTGTAACGGCACTGCAAGAAGAGATGCATTAGAATATATTTAACGGGGGGTTGCACATACTTGTCCAAAAACCGCTGCATATGCTATGCACCCCCCACCCCTGCCCCTGCGTTGACCGTGGTACACAAGCTTTTGAAAACATGTCAAAAGATTACCATATTTACTCGAATCTAATGCGCACTTTTTTTCCGATAAAACAGGTCCAAAAATTGCATGCGCGTTAGAATCGAGTACGACCCTAAATCTGTGTTACCATATAGCCGTCAGCATTTCAGAATGGCCACCTCGCACACGCTTCATGCCTAGCTACATTCTAGCCTAGCTGCCGTAGCTTCCTCCATGTGCAGCAGTACACGTGCTTGGGCATTAGTCTACCGTCTTGTCTTCCCGTTTTCTGCATCTGCTCTATCACCATAAAATGCCGAGTTCATCAAGATGCCGCACTTAAAAGAAAAGTGATCATGTGTGCGGAGACGGACGGAAATCGGGCCGCATCACGGGCGTTCGGAGAATCTGAAACTTACGTGCGGGACTGGCGAAAACAGGAGAGGATTTTCGCCAGCAAAGCAACGCGGAAAGGTTTCAGTGCACCGAAGCAGGGCGTATTCTGCGACGATCCACTTCGGTGATACTATCGCCTCGGCCCTATCTTGAAAGCGATCTGCGACGTGGAGAGTCTGCCGCGTGCTGTGTTTTCTCCGGGTCGCGTTGAAGAGAGACGCATGCTAGCACGAAGGTCAATTCGCTCGCCGCGCTTCGTCGCTCCAGTGTATTGACAGCGAGTTTCCACGGTCAACGAGCGAGAAGTGTTCATGTTTGCTTGTGCATGCGTGACACCGTGCTTGTTAATTTATTTAGTAAGCAAATGTTTGCATGTTTATACGGCCGATAAAACTGCTATCCCTACTTCGTATAGCGGTCTACTAATTTGCTATTTCAATTGATGCTCCGCCTTTCGGGCGAAACTGTGACTTTTTTTATTCATCGCAACTTTAGTGTACCGGGAGTAAATCTGTTTTTCCGAATGAGAGAAAGTTGTATTTCTGTATGAAAGCATGAGGTGCGTGGTACTGTGAAGGATTTTTTTTTTTGTCACGAAAAACGGGGGTGCGCGTTACAACCGAGGGCACGTTAGAATCGAGTAAAAAAATTAATTAAATTATGGGGTTTTACGTGCCAAAACCAGTTCTGATTATGAGGCACGCCGTAGTGGAGGACTCCGGAAATTCGGACCACCTGGGGTTCTTTAACGTGCACCTAAATCTAAGTACACGGGTGTTTTCGCATTTCGCCCCCATCGAAATGCGGCCGCCGTGGCCGGGATTCGATCCCGCGACCTCGTGCTCATCGCTCAGGTCTCTCCTCAAATCCACGCATTAACCTTTTAGAATCGAGTAAATACGGTAGTCTCACCATAGCGATGTCGGACTCCACAATTTTCCCATCACAATCTACAGTACCTGGCCTGCTTTTGTCATTCATGCATGTTCATACAAATGCTCATGGAACATTTATAAAAGGCAAAGTCCACAAAGGAACAGCACACACAGGCATGGATAATGAAGATGGACGAGGACAAGCACCACAGACAGACAGACAGACAGATTAACTTTATTTGCGTCCTGGGAAGAGGGTCCCTAGGAACCCGCCGAGGGCATCACCCGCGTAGGGGTCGGGAACCAAAGGTTCCCGATCGCTTCACAGGCTCCCTGGACCGCCCGGAGTTGGTGCGCAAGGTCTGAGCTTGCGATGCAGTGGAAGAAGTCCATCTCGTTGATGTGATGCTTCCTTGTGGAGACGCGTAAGCGGGGGCACCGCCACATCAAATGAGGAAAGGTTGCGAGTTCATTACATGCCAAGCAGTTAGGTGAAATGTCCGTGTACATGGCCATGGTGGCCGGCGACGGGAAAGATTCAGTCTGGATGAGTCGGAGAGCTATCTCCTGCCTCTTAGTTAATTCTCTATGCGGATCCGTGAAGGATTTCCTGTCTAGTCTGTAATGCGAAGTTATCTCGTGAAAGGTAGTCAACGGGTCCCCGTCGGCGCCACCGCCACTTCCCTCCCCCGCAGTGGGCGGGAGGCTTGTTTGCCCGGGGCGGTGAATGAGTCCTCGCGCCCGAGCGTGAGCCAGTTCGTTGGGATTGGCGATGCCGTCGACGGAGGCGCCCATGTGGGCGGGAAACCACGTCAACTCGTGAGGAAATACTTTCTTGTGAGTGAGAATGCTGTGAGCAGCCAAAGAGATTTGATTGGCGTTGAATGACCTGACGGCCGTCATGGAATCAGAAAAGATGAGGAATGGATCTCTAGCCGTTCATGCCAGAGAGATGGCGACTTGTTCGGCTACCCCGACGGACTTGGTCCTTACAGAGGCGGCACTAACGGTGCGGCCGCTCATGTCTACCACGGCGGCCACGAAGCTATTTGGTCCCGAACGAGATGCGTCTACGAAAAGCGCGTTTTCTCTTCTGCTGTTTAGCAGAGAGAGGTAGGCTTTAGCCCGCGCTCTCCTTCTACCCTGATTATGTACCGGATTCATGTTTCGTGGAAGTGGATAAACCGTGATCGTCGACCTTACGGTGTCTGGCAATGGAACTGCTCTCTCCTTAGTCAGGGGAGAGGTGATGCCTGCTCTGGCTAGAATCGCCTTGCCCGCTCCAGTGCTCGAAATCCTGGAAATCTGGGCAGTGCGCTGCGCTTCTATTAATTCGTCGAGCTTATTGTGCACGCCCAACGCCTCGAGCTTTGTGGTACTCATTCTAGAAGGGAGCCCTAAGACCTTTTTGACAGTCTGCCTAATAAGGACTTCCGAGTTTGGCCTTTTCGGCAGCGCTCCAGACGTGCATGGAGGCGACGTAATTGACATGGCTTAGAAGGAAGGCATGGAATAGCCGGAGGAGGTTGTCCTCCTTGATGCCTCCTGCCCGAGATCCTTTGAATGAGCCGAACGGTGGCAGCGGTGTGCTGTTGCAGTTTCTGTATCGTAGCTGCATTCCTGCCGTTCTCCGAGATAAGCATGCCTAGCACGCGTATGGTGTCTTTGCGGGGTATTTCCGCGCCGTTCTTAGTGATCAAGTGTATGTCGATCTCCGCCGGCGGTCTCCACCCTTTAGGGCGTCGCCCCATGCGGAAGGACAAGCACCGACTCCCAGAGTTTCTGAACTTATCCTACACTCTAGAAAATTATATATCCTATATAGCATAATTCTGCCGCACAATAAAAAAAAACATCATCGATGGAAAGTGAATTTCCTTTAACAATGTGCACCAACTACACTATAGGATGTTTAGACACATATGGCATTCCTGATAGTAAAGTACGAGAACAATGATCTTTTGGATATTGTCCAATATAATCTAGAAGCATAGAAAACAATCAAAATTGTGATTGAAGTGCCTTGCTGTTTCAGGTGATGAATAGCTGACATTCCATCCATAACTGGCAAAACTTCTATGCATCCAAGTAGCACTGGCTAGCGCATTGTTTCTTGCAAGATTTCTCACATGGAGCAACTTCAAGATTCACATCTACAATGGGTACGCTATTCTGAGATCGTGACACCGTTAGCTTGTTGAGCTAAAACAAAGGGATGGTAGAAGATTACGATCCAATAGGCACAGGCATGGCACATAACATAATTTATTTAGATGGAAACTAAATACCACATTTACATGAATTCTGGGGCTCTACGTGCCAAAACCACAATTTGATTATGACGCACACCGTAGTGGGGGGACATCAATTTTGAACACACGTGGTTCTTTAACGTGCACCCAATGCAGGGTACACTGGTGATCCTGCATTTCGCACCCATTGAAATGAGGTCGCCGTGGCCAAGATTTTATCCCGCGACCTCATGCTTAGCAGCGCAATGTCCTAGCCACTAGGCAACCATGGCGGGTAGTACAAACGGTGAGGTCGCAGATCAAAACCTGTAGCACAAGTCTGACATGCATTAACCTCTAAAAGCTCCCATAGCTGCCCTATAAGGATGCTTGAGAGCATAACCACAAGCACTTTGCGAGACGTGCCCGTGAAAAGTAAACCTTGCTAGACACATTGGAGCAAGGCCCTAGAGAGCAGGACAGACTCCTCACCTTGGCCAAGAGAGAGACCGCATCAAGCAGGTACTGCCAGTCGATCCAGGTTCCCTCGTTTGCCATCACCTTGCCGTTGATGCGGTTCTTGATGGCACTGAGCGTCATCTCCTCCAGACGAAGGCTCTTGGCATGGTTCTCCCACTGGTCAAGGAAGAGAAACGCCGCACTTTCACTCCAGGCTGCTTGCACAGCTCGCATATTAGAGCGCAGTCATGCTGTATTCAAGTTGACGATCGATAAACATAAGGTGCATGCACCGACTTTCATCTACCTGTAGCGGCAGCACAACAGTGGTTGAAATACAGACCGAACAGGTCGCATAATGCACATGTCCATGCAGAAACTCGTCAAGAATTTTTTTTTTAGGTCACTTGGGAAATAAATGCCTATTTTTGGCAAATTCATTATTTCGGACTCCCAATTATTCAGGCTTAAGGCAGTTTCCACTCAGTGCAAATTATCGGTTGGCAATTGTACTAGCTCAAGCCAAACACCAAACCTTTCTGTCTTTGCAATGTAAACTAGGTGGCGCCAAAAGGCATCCCAGAGTAAAAAATTTCGTTACAATCAGCATGTGGTTTTGAAATTGACACGAAATGTTTTCTCAAAATGGTAATTTTACATGCACACACAAACATAAAATAAAAGAATCTTGTGTTATCTTCGTGCAAATAAGGTAGCCATGCATACACGAGTGTACAAACCCTTTCAAAGTAGAAGAGGTACTTCTTCAGCGCTTCCCTTGCTTGCGCATGGGCGGATTCGTTGGCTATGTTGGGGTTTTCCTTATACCGACTACATTCGTAATACTCACTACCGTGTGTCCTCCAGTCTGCAATGAAAAGAGGGCGTTCACAGTTAATGGGGTAACCCATGCACAACTTGGGCTATGTTTTCAGCCATCAGTTTTTTTGAGAATGAGAAAAAAACTTGCTAATTGAGATTTCGAGGGACATCAACATAGAGAAGAAAACATTCGAAATAACCTCAACATAGAATCATTAAGTGGACAAAGAAAAATGACAAACTCTTACTGGAGCAACCTATTATGCACTAAAGAAAGCCGTTACGCTATTCTTATTTCACAAGAAAATCTGAAGTGCAATTCTCCTCGACTTGAGCAAATAACATACCGCTTCCTAACTAGCATCAGAGCCTGCATAAAGCTTCTCTGAGGAAGAACCAAGAGTTCCAATACCATAGAACAATGCCGCAATGAGCAAAAATGTGCGACGTCACAAATGTCAGACTATTTTCACGCATTTGAGCACTTTGCAAGCAGGAGTGAAAGTTCATGAAAGTTACAAGGATAAGTGTTCACGCAGCTTTAACTGCCATTAACGCTTTTTTGTTTTCAGATAATAAACTTGCCCCAAGCAGAAGCCTCTAAAATTTATGACTTTACAGAGTGCTGATGCAGAGAAAATAAAGCTGGTGAAGGAATTTCATTAAAAAATGTCATCGTCACCTGTCCTTCGTATTTGTGTCCTCAAAGACTTATCGTGGCTCTGCTTATGGCAGGTCCTGCCTAACTATCTGTAAGTGCAAACTAATTTATCTTGACTTAACATTTTTCTTCAGTGCCCCTTTAGAAAGGATCACGTAAAATTTCAACAAATAAGAGCATCTTCAGTAACATATATTAAACTGTTACTTTTTGTGCTACCTACTGGACTACCCTGCACTTGCATCCTAATAAAAACTGCGTACACAATACAATGCCACCACCATTCATGCCGTTTTAGCACACTGAACTACTACGACAGATGCAACATTAGTTAGTTACCACAGTGTGTCCGGGCTCTTGAGAGATATGCAAAACCGAAATTCCCCATTTCCAGCATTCCCATGCACGCTACATCACCACTTGCCCCACTAGGTAAACTATCAGAAGCTCTATGAATCATAAACTCCACTGCTAACACATTTATGCTCAGCCATAAAATAAAATGCCAGACATAAAGCGGGCAAGCACACGTACCTCCGAGACACATCCAACAAAAATCATATTTACAACTGTAACATTGCTGAAAAAGAAGAAAAAGCAAGGACAACTGCGTTATCATGGGTTCACCAGTTAATTCCCACAGCTAAAATTAACAGAATGCGAGTGAAAACTATAAAAACTCGCCAACCAAGTGAGAAAATAAAAGTGACGTCAGGACTCCATTACTCTTTAGAATGTTTAAGAACCTGAACTCGCAATGGCACACGCCTCTCACATTCACACTACTACACTCATTTCACCGAACCTGTGCAGTGCATGTGCAGCCAACCAGCAAAGAAGATTTAGAAGTGATCCTCCATTATCAACCACCAATCGTATTCTGTGCAACGCCGACTGAATGGAAGTTTCACGGAAAGATTATTATTTATTAGCACGCAATAGGCAAGCCTTCCCTCTCTGGAACACGCAGCCAGCTCTCGCTGCTGAGTGGCTTACAGAAGCCCTAGCCTTCGATTGCAGTGCATGGGATTAGAGACACAGAGTATACAATCACATTGTGTTGCTTGCGCTGTCTACCTGCTTACAACTAAGCAATCATGAAATAACAGGGAGATTTTTTTTGAAGCACATCCTTGTTCTGACCCATTGATGGTTGCTGCCATATGCCCAGGTGTTTAAGCAAACACTTTCAAAACTTATTGTTGCCTGTGGAAGACAGCACAACTTGTAAAAAAAATTGAAATGCCTAATCGACTCATTAACAAAAATTTACTAATTCAGTTTTCAGCTAATTACCTCATGGCCCATATTGCAATTTACAAATTCTAGCCGAGGAGTTCGCAAGGCGGATCCACTTGGAATGAATTCTTAGGATGACACCAGTTCTATAGTGTTTAAAAACACTAGTGACAACCATATTTAACAACACTATGTAAAACTTAAAATGTTACACTGAAATAATGTACTATATTCAGTTTAATTTTGTGGTCGCACATTTAGAACTTATCACTGTCAGTTGCATTTGAGTGCTCTGGCAACACTGTGCCTGTTGGCTGAAGTATTCTTGTCAAGGCACGGGACTAGCACTAGTTGTTGCTGCAAGAAAAATAATTTTACAACATTGTTTCTCATTACTATTTTCTTCTTCGAAAGCATGGCTTCCAAGTCACTAATCTAATTCGCACACTATTGGCAGAAGTGCCCTCTTCCAGTTCTCTCTAAGGCCTTCGAGATTTCAATTATAGTTCCACACAACTCAGTCAATTTGATAGACTATTGATTTGATGGCTGTTGAAACAGCTTGTGTAGCACTGCCTACTTTTCTTTTGTTGAGTTAACAAACTACCAGTTTGGAGGCCTTCAAAGTGCTCAAGTGAAGTCACTGTTAGAAGTTAACATGTTACTACACAAAGCAATGACTGCTTACCATATGGTTACAACCCCCATTTTTTTCTATACATATGTGGCACCTTGGACACTGCAAGAGAAAGAAAGAATGAAACATGCAATACTCAATGATAGCTGTAAGTACTGTGATCAACCCAACAAGCAGCTCATTGAATACATATCATCGGCCTTTTATCTTTGAAAAACTTTATAAAAAGAGCATAGATAAATATCCTAGCTCATCTATCCTGCCAAATTTTTGTTCATGTTGTTCTGATACGAAATGTTACAAGTTCCGTTTTCCATTTAGTTTGGCATCTAAAATACAAAAAAACGAAACGTTTTCTTTCTTTAGCAGGCATAGAGCTTTCACATAGAAACATCCTAAATTCAAAATACAAGCAAAAATAGAGACCCTGAAACAAGGTGCATTGAGTATATCCCCACATGTACGTTCTTTGTAGATTTCTCCGAATAATCATGTCACTGAAGACTCCTGTTCCTTTTCTTGGCATCACATTACAAGAATTCAATAAAAGCTGTTCAATAAATCGTGATAACAGGCATATAATCGGTCGCTCCAAATTGTTGTTCTGTGGCACTGTTTCTGACGGTGTCGGCAGCAGAATAGTTTTTCATTTAAATGCAGCCAAATACTGCTTCCATGGCGTTGCCATTGTTTAGCCCGGGAGAATGGAAACAGTGAACAATCATAGGCCACATGTGGAATGCGTGAATCTCATCAAATGCCATCCGTTTGCCACACTCAGCGTTCCAAGCATGCACCAAGTGACAACAGGATAGGTGCTTTCCTTGCAATTTATACGAAACCAAAACTACAGATGGGTGCCCCAAAATACATACAAGTGGGCAAAAGACTCCGGATCCAAATATAATACGAGAAGCAAATTAAACCTGCTAAAATCTAGAAGAAAAAAAAATGTCTTATTTATATGTGGGTCCTTACAGTAATGCATAAAAAAAAAAAAGGAAAGCACTGAATCTGCACCACTCACATCCTTAGTGTGAGCAGAGATGTAGTTGGCAGTCTCGGAATCGTCGGCACACTTTGTGATCCACTTCTTGATTGTATCACAGTCTGCCGGCGCGTGGTAGTTTCCCCCACACCGAAAGCTGTCCAGAAGAAACAAACAAATTGCACATTAAAAACGCAATAGAGCACTTATGATAAGCCCAAGTTTCGCCAAGTTAAACAAATGCTGAAGGACTGATGGTGATTGTTCTAAAGGGCAGCTTCTGCAGGGTTTTTGAGGCTCACACATGCCAAGAAAATTTTTATTGCCATGTTCCACTCTGTGCCCTAATCACTTACTCCAAATTATGCAGCCATGCAGCATTTAATTTCTGCTCAAGTAAATGGTAACATTAAAAGTCGAGAAATATCATCATGAATGTTTCCCCTGCATTCACTGTCACTCAGCAAGCCAACCGTTTGAAAGATTTCACACATCTTGGAATTTCAGGCATGATGCAAGAACTGCATGGGCCATCATTTGCCAGATGCGCTTGATTTTGCCAGTATTGCCTGAGAAGCCATCACTGTGGCCTATAATGGCAGCACGAGACACAGTTTCACTTTGCTGTTTCATGAAACACAATCCAGCCATTATTTCAACATTTTCGGAAGAGCCGCTAGAGCGACCCATTAAAGAAGCCTACTATTTATAAGGCCTAATGAATGCGCAAGTTAGAAGACCACCTTATGTACGGTACATTGGATTGGCTCCTACTGTGCTTTGGCTTCAGCCTTTTCAAGATTGGATCCAGAGAAAGCCTGTCCCGAGTAAGCCTCTGAGTGCTTTGAGCTGGAGCATAGTGCACTGAATCAACCAGGTGCATGTGCTCCGCTTGTTCGATTTAAATTTTGCAAATGTAAAGCATGCCTCCAAGCACACTTGAAGGCTTGAAAGCAACCAATCAAATGTACGAATGTTAAGGGGGGACGTGGCTTTGAAAATCAACTTCCCGATTTCTCCATGGATTTTGATGAAAATTGGCACAAATGTTTAGAATGTCTCCCTGATACTTCCATAAAAGTTTCAGAGTGATACCTTGAGAATATTTTATTGAGCAGAATTTTTCTCTCTTGAACTTTCTGGAGGGCCTGGGGAGCTTAAAAAACATGATGGAAGGCTCGTTGAGTATTGACTGCATAGCTCAATGCGTGCTGAAGGTCGTGACAGTCTTACTTTTTTTTTTCGCAACACAAATTTTTTAGACAGTCATTTTTCAAGTTACCTTCGCACCAAGCACACTTTCGGGGTGAACGAATAGCCATGCCATAAATTTATAAAAAGTCAAGATAAAAATGCGAGACTGTCTCGACCTGCACAGTAGTCCAAGGAACGTGACAAAAAAACAGAATCAAAATAGGCTAAACGGTAACGAAGAAATCAGCTCCAGAAACTGAGCAGAAAGGCGAAAAAACAGTTTTGAGAAAACGGCTTTCAAAGTTGCACCTTCTCTTCAGTTCTCTAAAACGCACCAAAGTTGTAATCTTTGATGTGTTTTGTGATGTCGGGCTTCTTGGACATGTGGCCTCTGGTCTGCTGAGCCTTTGTTCTGCCTTTTTCATGTTTGTATGGCATTCTTTACTGCTGCTCTACAAAGAGCATGGTGCCTGGGTTTTAAACCAAGTGAGGTGCAGAACTATGTGGGCATAAATATACAGTAGTTCTAGCGTTGTATCTGCAGACTGCCTCATTGATAGCAGCCTCTAGTGCAGTCAGTGAGGCATTGTTTTCTTTTGGTAGAATCGACCATGGTACTGAATGAAGGCTCTCAGCAGCCTTCTGAATCATCTTCCATTGACAATGGCTATGGAGGTTAGGAGAGCCACTGATAGATAGGCAGCAATGCAGCTGCTAGGTGCTTTCCAGCCTGTACTTTTGTATCATGCCTCACTTCTGCAGCCAGGTGTCTGTGCCAGCCCAAGTGGCCTAGTGAACAGAGCTCATGATGAGGTTCTCTTTATGAATGAAAGGGGTGGTATGATGATAGGTATTGTTACGAGATATCGTGGCATTACAATAATAGAGTCGGCGCGCGATGTGCCAAGTCGCGGGTCCGGGGTGCCGATGTGCGAAATGCCTCGTCGCGGGTCCGCGGAATAGACGCTCGACGAGCTTAGTCGCGCAGTCCGAGGTGCCGATGCGCGAAATGCCTGGTCGCGGGTCCAGACGCTCGGTAAGCTCAATCGCGCAGTCCGAGGTACCAACGCGCGAAATGCCTAGCCGCGGGTCCGAGGAATAGACGCTCGAGGTGTCGACACTCCATGAGCGATATGCCGACACGCGAAATGCCTAGCCGCGGGCTCGAGGAGTCGACGCTCACGGTGCCGACGCGCGAAGTGCGCAGCCGCGGGTCCGAGGAGTCGACACTTGTTGAGCGATGTGCCGACGCGCAAAATGCGTAGCCGCGGGCTCGAGGAGTCGACGCTCGATTTGCTTAGTCGCGCAGTCGGAGGCGCCAACGCACGAAATGCTTAGGCAAGGATCCGAGAAGTCCGCGCGCGATGTGCTTCATCGCCGAGTCGGAGACGCCTACGCGCGAAAGGCTTAGCCACGGGTCTGAGACGTCCACAAAAAGCGGAATCGGCCACGCTACTGCGATGTCCGCGTAGCGCCTGCTTTAACACTCGTCGAGATTACGGAAACTGTCCGGAGCTCGCGAGGAGACCGCAACAAGCGGAGCAGACGACGCCATCACGGAGCGAGCACCGGACCAATGGCGAACCGCGCTGGAGTCACGTGGCGGGCGTGGCCAATCGGTGGCTCCGGCACGACCTTCAATCATTTGCTTTTTGTGTGCTTGTTTCTGTATGGAGGAGATAGCTGAAGTGGCAGATTTGAAGACGGAGAAATGCGCTTTCCAACGAGACCAAGATGGCGGCGCTCGGCTGCGCTGTTCCGGAGATATCGTGGCTTGAAAAACGCCGTTTTTTCGCGATTTCCGCGCAATTTTTCGGCACCTTGGCTGATACAACAATTTTTTTAGACCACTTCTGCTTGGTTTTCAGTGATGATATTTCGGAATCAGATAGAATAAGAGTTACAGAAACTGAAAATGTGATTTTCAAAAAAATCGATTTTTCAGCCATTTTTCGCGATGCGAAAGCCGCGTCCCCCCTTAAAGAGAATGTGGCATGCAAGGTGAGTCGGGCACATCTGTGAGAACCAGCAAGAAATTCGCTATACCCACTCCCACAGTGCACTCTGGTGGCAAGTCTCAGTCACCGCGTACAACAGAGAACACTTACCAGAACGTCGTCTTGCAGTTCTTGCAGATAACCCTCTTGCTCTTGTTTTCTTTGGCTCGGACAATGACGTTGCAGTTGGGACCAGGGCAGAAACGCAATTCAGGATGACTCTGTTGAGTACGAGCACAGCAAGTTTCGACAACTTTTACTGTGCCGCGACAGCCGAAATATGAGAGAATACGTTAAGCATCATGATGTCACACCGACATACCGGCGCTGAGGCTTTGGCCCCAAATTCAAATAATGAAAGTTTCGGCTTCATTTTCTCTTTACTCCATGCTGTACATAGCAGGCAACACTGCAGAAGCTATGCAAGTGGTGCAACCATCGAATGTCTCCCTCTGCACATTTTGGAGGGCGGTCGTTTCTGATGCGCGATGCTCTCAATGCAACAACTGCTTCATACACTGTAACTACAACTCGAAGACGTAAGGTTACGCCAAGCCACATATTATTTGTGCACCTTCGTGCTTTCCCGTAGGCTATGTACTATGTTTTGGTAGCGAGCGCAACCGGTGCAATGTGTCTGCTGGTCACAAACGTGTCACTACGCTCGTTCGGTGGTAAATAAATTCAAATTGGCAATGCCTTCCATATAATAAGTACGTCATATTTTGTGACCTAAACACGCAAGACTTAATGTTACATCGAATTACAAAACGCGTACCCTTACCTTTTTATACGTGACACACTATTTCTAGGTCATGAGCAGGAACAAAGAGAGAAGTCTTCCTAGCCTTCACAGCATTGCCTGCTATGTAACGAAGTATCATAACGAACCTCTTGCTCTGAAATAAACTTTTCACAAGTACGTTTTATCAGTCTAAACTGATTCAGTTGTTCCTCTTGAACGTCCACGTAAGGGGAGACGCGGGTCTTGAAACGGCAAAAAATTGCAAAAAAGTACATTTTTGGAAAAGTGCATTTTCGCTATGTTTATACATTCAAGAATCCCTCCGCGAAATATAGAAAATAAATTTAATTGGAAAATAGAAAAAAACTGGACTTATACGGGCCAGGGTGGATGCGAAATTAGCGAAAATTGGCCAAAAATGTTCGACCTTCGCACCGTCGCCATTTGCGAATGCGGTGGATGGTGGCCGCCATCTTGGGCTTGTTTGGAAGCTGTTTTCTTTGTGCGCATTTTGCGTCGTTTCAAAATGGCAGCAGCAAGGGGAAACCGATGCTATCGCGTCATTTCTGAAGGATGCATCCGTGCCGCTGATTGGCCAAAGCGCACACACCCCCCGCGCGCCTCGCTCCTATTGGCCTAGCACCGTTCACCGTGCCGATTCTCATGCGCTCGACCGATATCGCGTTTCGGTGCGTTTGTTTATCTCTGCGGTTTCATCGCGCCCTGTTCACGCTTGTTCTGCCGCTTGCGCCTGGGCGACGTTTGATAAGGTGCCTTTATCGCTGCCCGAAGGCCTGGAGAGGATCTTCGTCTCAAGGTTACTACACGCCAAGCGTTTGGAAAGTAGGCAGTGAAATGCACGACGGAAGGCGGCTAGGCCTGGGATACTCCCGGATCGAGTTCCGAGCTGCAACCCGTGCCGGCACGTCTAGCGTCAACACTTCGGCTGCCTACGCCTCGCGTGTTGGCACAGACCATGTAGACACCGTTTTCTTCACGAATGAAGAAAGTAGCGAGCACGCAGCGAGCGCCGGTAACACAAAAACGCGCCTGGCTTCGCAGTCTGCAATGGAGCGAAAGTTCGAGTTGCTGGGCATCGATACAAAAAAGGACGTTAACGACCGCAGAATTCAATTTGCAATCGTGGATTTATCCGTCGTATCCCGTATATGGCAAGAAAGTGGTGATGCTTTCAAGGGACTACGCCAAAGAGTACGGGCTCTCGGGCTCTGTGCCAAGCTTGTGTGGAGTGCTCTACCTGTGGCAAGCACGAATGGTGCATCGACGCCTTGAAAATGATCGTCCGTTCTTTCACATATCCAACAAGGATGACAAAAGCAGAAATGCTGTGACAAGCAAGCTTGCCATATACTTTGCTTTTGTTTTTGACAAAGTTAAGTTTTTGAAAAGTCCCATAAGAAATCGGCTGAATTTCTGTATTAAAAATTTCGTATCTTTTGTTCTAATGCAGATATACAAAATTTAATTAGATACTTGCAATCAGCAGAAAGAACTGAACAATACTGTTAAAATGTCATTCAATTCATACCAAAATTAACAAAACTAAGATATTGCAGAATGTTTTTCCTTGATTTCTCAAAACAACAATTCTGACAGGCTTCCAATTTTGAAGGTAAAATAGCTTCTGTCCTATTTCAGCTATCAGCATATTTTTTTTTTGCCAGAAAGAGAAATGTATGCAGTAATCAATGTGCCCCTTTTCAAAGCAGTACTCTTCTCAAAAAGTTTTTGAAATGGGTCACAGGTTTGACATGTCAAGATGGCATTTTTTTCTCACAACCTTGATGAGCTCTAACTCTTGTTCAGATTAGCCTAGAACATTGAATAATACCTTATGACACTCCCTGAACATTCTATATAGTTTTTATACTCAAACCACTGCGTTAGGGTTTCCTGTTTAGATGCTAATTTTCCTGCGAACAAAGGACCCAGCTTATAAAGTGCTTTTAGAGTATGTCGGAAACTACTTATCCTATGCAATATTAATTACACTTTTAGAATCTGCACATTAAAATAAACAAAGTGTGAAAATGTCGTTCAGATCTGTCCACAAATAAAAAAGTAGTCTTTCAAGTGTAGCCTTCCCCCCCCTTAACGCATGACCACACTCACCCGAACATAGTCGGAGAACATGAACTGCTGGTATTTCTCGCGCAGTACCGATTTGCTCAGCAGGCTCAGGACAAAATCCTCTGGTACCAGAATGTTGCAGAACTGTGCCATGCATTCAATGGCTTGAGGTGCACATGGGAAAAAGCAACAGCAAGTAAATTTTTTATTTATTTTTACTTCAATGCACATTTACACAAGACGAGCACCTTGTCTGCAGAGCACATCTAAGTCAACGCAGTGAGCAAATCAACAGTATGCAGACAAGGGACATCTCAGGCTTGAGTCAACACTTTCACAAGCTGGCTTGTCTCCATCAGGGCAACAACTGTTGCTCTGGTGAAGACAAGTATCCGAGTGAAATCTTGTCAAAACGTTGGCTCCAGCAACATAATGCTAACTTGAGCTCATTGGTACATGTTACAGCTGAATAGAGTAATACATGGGGCACCTTCGATTGTGATCAAGCCCAGTTAGGATTAAATTTCTCAACCGTGATTGCCTCCCTTCTGCAACTGTGCAGGGCATCTGCACTGTTCAAAAAGCACTTTGCCAAGAAAAAAAAAAAAAGAATGTGTGAAACTGTGTTCCATAGGCACCTGAATCTAAATGCTACGAACTTGTCATTCTGGAAGCAGTTGGTTTTGCAAAGTTTGGAAGGAAGACGCACCTGTAGAAATGCCTTGCAAAATTTGTATCTCAAAGTGCATGGCCCAGCAATCTGCACAGAAGTAGTGGCCACACGCCAGGCCCCTGAACCTTTCCCCAGCAAAGTTCTGCAGGCAGATGGGACACTGGACTGAAGGGTTCTTTCTTATTGCCTGAAATAAACAAGATTGCGATATACAAGTTTGACTATTTCAAGCAGATCTCACATACTGTGGGGCACTGTGCAAGCAAAGCTTTGGTGAAACTGCAAGATAAAACGGTGACACACGATAAGAGATGCGGAGCAGCGTCTCCCCGCGTCTTGTGCAGTGGATTTCGGCAACAAATGTGTCCCGCAACCATCCTCGGTCATGGCAGCGGAACTTACAAGTGCTTTCAGAGAAATTGGATGCAGCGCCGCCACCGGCCACAGCATCTAAACCTTTGGACGTCACAAAAAATGCTTTGCTAAAACACGGCAAATGCCATGCTGCCCTTGGGATGCATTTTGAACTTGTGGACTAAAAAGCAATGTAGTTAATTATCTGTGGCATTTTCGAACAATTCAGTCTTCATACCGTAATTATGAAGTCTACTACAGCTACGTAAGATAAAAGAAAGAAAAAAAGTAGGAAACAAAATTTCCAAGTCGGTACTCATAAGTACAACAGGTTCGACAACAGAGAGCTGGGTGTAGAGCTTATTGCTAATGAGGCATTTGTATCATCCCTCAATGTGCCACATGCAGGTGCTGTTGGCTTGTCAAGAGTGCATATACCGTATTTATTCGATTATAAGGAGAGGGTGCAATTGGGGGGAACCCCCCCATAAAACTTTAGTATGCACACCAATACAAGGCAATACAGAGTAGCCGACAGATCATTGAGACTCGGCGGGGATCGCCTGAAATACCGAATTACTAACACAGCCCAAATTCAAAATGGCGACCATGAAATAGGGGGAGGGGAGCTTCAAAACGCAGGGTGCGGGTTTTATGCAAATTATGCCTTTAGGTGCGGCTTCACGGCAGCGCGAATTTCTCCTTATAGTGTGGCTTCACGGCACCGCGGCGAGCGCTGCCATAAAGCCACACTGTAAGGCAAAATTCGCTTATAAGGCAGGGGGTGACTTCGAGGCTAAAAATTCTGGGGGAACACCCCCTCGCCTTATATTCGAATAAATACGGTAGTCTATAAAGCCCCTGGTGCGAAGATGCATTAAGCCTCCCACCTGCATTTCCACGGCAGCGGATCGCAATGGCTTGATCCTCGCATCGGCCAGGGCTTGCGCTGCATTCTGCTTGTACTTTTGGATGATCTCTTGTGCGTTCCAGTTGTGGGTGTGGAGCAAGACTTTAGCCAGCGAGGGCATCACCTGAGCGCAAAGAGCACCATCAAAATGGTCACAGTTTGCTACGACCAATTCTGACAAGCACTACATAGCCAGGCATCAATTAATTCTGGCTGTCAAACATTTGTTTTACTGCATCCCTTGCTTCATCAGTGTCATTATTTACTGGTGGCAGAAAAACACCGTAATATTTTTTTCTAATTGCTTATAAAGTTTCATTGGCTCCATAACAGCAACTTCTACAACCTCAGACTTCAACATTTAAGGTAAAGGAAAGAAAGCATGTTTCGAATGCCATGTACCACCTAGAAGGCCCCTAAACATTTCAAAGACTCACCTAATATAAATTAATAATTGAAAAAAAAAAAAAAAACTTTACTACATACTGGCACTATTGACATGTTATCTGGTTAACGCAGTCGCAGTCAAACGGCTTGCGACATGAAAATAACACTGGCAAGAAGAGGGCATACTGTAATACTGCAAGGTTCTTTTGACACCTGCTTTTGTAGTCTAGCCAACTGGTCAAGCAATGAAAGTAATCTGCAGCGTACACTAACACACTATTAAAAAAAAATAATAATAATAATACCACAAGGTGGAATTGGGCGAATTGGAATGGCGCTGCAACTCACGCTGAGGCTGGCACAAATAGACTCGACGGATTCGTTGAGCAGTCGCTCAACATCCTCGATGAATAGGCACTCAAACTCAAAGTACTCGGGGTCCTGCTTCTTCTGGTCCTGCTGGTCAATTTCCCCATCCTCTGGGCAATTGTAGTAGTCATCGTAACCCATGTCCGAATCCGAGCTCACTTCGGCATCGGAGCCCGCTTCAGACATCTGAAAAATAAACAAGTGGAACCACAAGGAAATTCACCGTCTTTCAGAAGTAGGGTACTACTAACACTGCTGTGCATAAATGACATGCGCGAACGAGAGAGTGCCAATTAGAATGCTTTCACCGCAGCAACATCATGACAACAAACCATTGCTTGCATGACTTTGGTGCATACACTCAGTTTTGGGCTTATACCACCGTTGGAGATCAGACACTATTGCCATCTTTATGAAACTAAGCATGCAAGCATGTGGCAAATAGCCTCGTCAGCAATATGTTGTGCTGTACCACGACGAGATGTGAAAACAAGAGGAGAGAAGAGCGCCGTTCCATCTTTTGCTAGCCCCCCCCCCCCCCCCCCCATTTCTAAGCATTTTTAACATCACCATTTCTTGTGGCAAGCACGCGAATGAGACCATCCTTTTTTTTTCGAATTTGATAGACGTACTATATGCTGCAGCATCACAAGCAATTGGAGTAAATGGTATGACAGGTAGCAAGATCCCTATCTATCAGATTCTTTCATTCTCCGCTCGCAAGCAGTAACAACATAGAAACAAGTAAATGTGCAAGAAGAGGTGCAGGCAATAGAAGGAATGGCCCCGACTCTGTCCTTCAGTTTTCGCATGTCGTCACAGTGCCACGCAACGAACAGCAGATAGGGCTATCTGTCATGTGCTCACATCTTCCTTTTCCTAAAGACGACGAATACTAGTACACAGTGGTCGGAAATTTCACTCATTACTTACTACAGGCAAGCAGTGCTCTACCTTAAACTTTCCCATTTGCATTTGTCCATAAGAATACAGGACTTGTTAAAGCTGTAGCCTAATATTTCGACATGTATTTGCTGTGGGCAGAGGACATGAATATTGTGCCAAAAAATTGTTGCTCCTCCAAACCCCTTTTCATTTGTACCAGGCAAAAGCATGGAGAGCGCATTAAATCAAACTCTAAATATTCCAAGATGCATTAAGAACTAACTGCAAACTAGAGCTAGTGACGGCAGCTGAACTGAATATTACCTAGAAAAAGACCACGCATAAAGGCATGTCATTAGTTAAGTGTTAAGAGCTTGAATACCGGACTACAGCCACTCATAAAAGATGATGTATTTTTAGCTTGTTGCAGCATTGTCAAAGCTTATGGTGCTTAATGTTACTGGTTTTGTAGTGTCTGTATGAACTGACCTTAGAACTATTTAAAATGAGCATTGACTTAATATTTTTACTTTCTTTCTTGCAGTAAATGAAGGTTGAAACTTTCTAAATTCTAGAACAAACAGTGACAAGCATCAGAGTGCCCCTAAACATATTACTACAACACTTTCTTCTGCAAGCCAGCTTCGATGTTGGTGCCAACGTCATGTGTCATAATAGGCTGTCATGGTATGTCATAATATGCTGGCTCACTTGCAATCGCTGCGGCTACCCCATGTTTCAAGTACAGCCAGAACATGCGCAATACCGCTGTTTGCTTTTTATGAGCAACATCATCATGCCTAGCTTTATTGCTACAAGACATCAGTAAATTTAGCTCTGTGTCATGACATCCCAATAACGTTGATGATGCCAAGTCCACCATTTCGGGACCAACTTTACTATGAAATTAAAATGCCTTACAAGTGTTCCCCCGACCTTCAAACATGCTAAGCGTCCTCCTTTTACATGCAAAAAGTGTGCGGCAGACTTTCTACAACTTCAGAAATGTGTCTCGGTACTCTTTTATTGACTATAGTGCTCCCTTAAGCCCTCGCATAGTTGTCAGCAGCTCTCCTGTGGCAACTGTTACTTCAGACAGACGGGGAGGTGTCTTAATGACAGGCTGAGGGAGCAGCCTGTGCAAGTTCAAATGGTAGAGCAGGACCTGGTCATCTTGCAGACCATTGCAAAAGGCAACCGTACACGCTTAAGTTTGACAGCACACATGTGCTGGGTAGATATATGGCTGAAAAGTACAGGTTGCTATACGAGGCCTTTCACATACAAGAGTCAATAAGTGCATTAGCAATGTTGAGTAAAGAAGTTGGTAACTCCGACAAGAGGATGTATAGCGCACGCATGCGATGGGCAATTAGGAAGACATGACATGCACTTCCAAGTGCTGAAGCTAGTGTGTGTTTCACGCATGTCATCACTGCTGCAGCAAAGCCAGTTGATGTCTGGAGCCCATCCTGTGCATTTCGTGTTTGTTTTCGTCTTTCTTGGCACTGTAAGCGTGTTTCACGGTTTTCAGCAGTTTTGAGCACTGCAGTCTGCTCTCGCTCAATGAATGCAGCTGATTCTTTATCCCCTGGCACAGGCAGTGAGGCTAAGAAATCAGCACACAGAATTCACAACTTTTTCATTCAATGTACTTGCATGCTGCTATCTAAAGGTTCCGAGTTCTGTGAACTACACCAAGTAACTTTAGCTAGAAAAAAATTCTCAGGAATTCAACTCAAACCAATGCTTAGGTTAATTGTAAACAAAATTATGCGACATGTAGAGTTGCAATGATAGCATACCAGAGGGCGCTACAGTGCACAACACTAGGCGAGTCAAGTACCAAGGTATAGACACGTTGTGCGGTGCGTGTGGAGAGGAAAACGGCGGAACACCTCATACTTTTCTGTAAAGGGCTTAACCCAGTACAAAGCAACGGGGCTAATTTTTTCAAAGCATTGGGGTTTACGGACAGTGGAGGCAAAATAGACTTTAAGCGGGTAAAAATAATCAAACGGAGGTTATCTGATTGGCGGCTAAAATCAAGGCAGGGGTGAAATTTCACCCTCCACAAAGTATAAAATATGTTAATAGTTACGGCAAGGTGGCGTGTGCCACCGCTCGATTTAAAGGGTTCAGCCTCATCCATCCATCCTAGGCTCTGACAGGTACAAAACTGAAACACGGCAGTGTGTGGGACCCACATATTTAACAGACGCGTAATGATACACTGAGTTTAATTTGTGTCAGTGATGGAACACGTTCGTTTCAACCATCAAAAACGGTGCATCTGCCATTTGTTTCTTAATGATACTACACCTGATTGTATACAGCAGAACTAAACTATCATGAAATTACCTGCCTTAACATGGCTTGACATGGCCCCGTGACGCCAACTGCTTTCAGCCATGGCGAGATTGAGCTTCCTTCAGCAGAAGTGTGATATTACCAATGGTTAACATTACATATGGTGCCAAAATGGCATAAACACTATTCTGTATTGCCTCTTGCATTTATGCTGGTGGTGCTCACAAGGGCCCTAGCCAAACAAATACCAGTCTACGTAACTTTGACGTGACTGAGTTGCTTACGCGAGCGGTCATCCCGGCAACCTGCATGAATGGGTGCAAAAATAAAAAAAAGGGCAAAAAAAGCAAATATGAGAGAAAACACTTGAGTTTGTCAAGACTTTCCAGAACCTGCAGCGTCAAATGTTTAAGGAGACAAGTTTTTTTTTTTTTTTCTCAAAACGTGCAGTGCATTCAGGGTTGAGGAGGCGCTTGCATTTACTGAATGCACAAACACACCCGGTCTTATGATAATGGGTGGAGTAACTGAACGGCGAGCCTGATCAAACATGCCCTCGACCGCGCAGCAATTTTTCAATCACGGCACGCGCAGTTTAAAACGAGTTTTCGGGGGAATCAGAATAAAAATAACCCCAAACGACGCGAATAAACTTGAGGCGGTGCCAGCGCGAGCTTTCTTGGTGTTTTGCCACTTTGACGATGACGGCGTCTGGGGAGAAATCGGAACTTGCGCAAGACGCCTAGGTGTTTTGAGCGCGTCGGAGTTAACAATGACTAGCTGAAATGACAATTAATTGGAGACCAGAACGGCTAAATGTCCGAGTGAAAGTTTAGGTCGAGTTCAGAAAAAAAAGAGCGTGAATGTATTCTCGTCGACCGCGATAGACAATCGTCCAAGTGCCTTCGCATCCTCTTACTCGGACACGACTTATCAAAAGATAGCCTTACAATGAAAAATCTCGGTGTGTCTATATATAAACGACAAGTGTAAACAAGTCTTTGTCAGATAAGCAGGGATGCGAAAAGTTTGGACGACATCCAACACAAACATCTGTCAGTGTACGCAGTTCGGTTGCGTGCGTTCAGCACTTTCCCGGACAGCACCAGAATTTTTCCATGCTGTCGGTAGTAAACTATCTTGTTACTACGTGATCGCGTTGCTGTAAACGCGCTAGTTGGCGTACTAGCAGCGAAATACTGGTTGAAAACGAATGTGTATGCACGATTCGCACACGAGCATAGGTGACTCGCATGAGCTGCTGTCGCCGGCTTGTAAACTAACACACCATGAGAGAAATGGTGCAGGGACGGAGACAGGTCTTACCTTGAAACCCGACGTACCACGGTCCGTATTTACGATAACACAGCTTCGTACGGTGGCAAAAGCAACATCCTCCCGTAGTTAGGCTTACATCTCGCAACAAGCACAACAACAAACTGAAGCCAGCGCCCCTCCACACGCTCGACGCAGCCGGTATGAAGCGACTGTATCGTTATGGTAACATCGTAAATGCACTAGATTTTGCTAGATTAATAATCAATTGCTACTAGCTGAAACGCAATTATAACGTTTAACTTTCAAACTACTGCGATAATAATAAAAGGCAGCATGTTTTCGTGTAGTCTTAAGCGCAAACAAGTTCCGTAGAAAGGTGGAGCTGCTCTAAAACTGCTCATCCGAATCGCTAGCGCAGCGTTTTGAGGTTGGTTTCTTTTTTGGTTTTCAGTGGGCATTGGCCGCTGTTGAGCGGTCGACAAAATGCCGTCGGAACTGCCCTTCATACGTCGTTGCTGACTTTAGTAGTCTGTTTTAAGTTACTTTAATCCATACATCACACGTACAAAATGGAGCACAAGCCGGTGAGTTCCTACAAATGATTGTTTCTGTCGGTGGATCGCCATAGTCCTCATGGTAGGAAAGGGTTTGACGGCCTTTTAATGACATTCGTTGTCGTTTTTGATGTATGCTGCACTGTGTGTTTATAAGGCAGCGTGAAAATTGATGTACACTCGGTTACCTCTGCTTTTCACACCCGGGCTTTGTAACCCGATATTCATTGATGCCGCAAGTTCTTGCGATCGTACGACGCTGTGGTTTGATGCTGCGTTTCATAAGTGAATAAACTTCAGCGCAAGCTGTATAATGACGAATACCTCGATAAAGCATACGTATGGATCCCATTTTGTTGTAGTTTGAATTGTGGGGTGCTTTCCATACAGGGATTACCGTTCTGGGCGCCTGAAATGTGCGATGATGGAAGCGACACTGCAGTCTGACGAAATGTTTTTTTCTTTGCAGTTTCTGTGGAGTAACGACCGGCAGAAAATACTCATTGACTTTTTCAAGGAGAACGAATTTCTGTACAACCCGATTCATCCAGACTACAAGAAGAGGAGACTTCGAGACAAGAAGATTCTCGAACTGTGCAATACACTCGGGTGTTCAAGTGAGTAAACGCTGCATGGGGCCGGGGTCTCGTTTGTGGTGCGTTCCTTTATATCGGTTTCAACATCAGCAGTGTGCAAATAATAATGACATATAATAACAGGCCCACCACGCCGTCTCTTGGTAACTGTGATCCACTATTAACAGAAATGTAATACTTTCAAATTTATATGCATCAAGGGTGTACAAGTCTTAGAATAACAGAAAGATATGCATGTGCTCTGTGTACTCTCATCTTAAACTGTGTGTTTGACACCTAACAGTGTGCCCCCACCTAAACAAGTAGTTCCAAGAACATTCGCTTGTAGTACCAATGCAGAGGAACAAGCGCAGAACTAGAACATGATCCATGTTTACCTATGTGAGCTCAAGTACACAAATTCCAGATTTTTTTATAAACATTTTATTGCTTTGTTTTTTGGACCCATAATTGGAAACTGATGAGTCCATGGTGTTGTCTGCATGGTAAAGTTAGGACTACTGCAGTACTCAATTTCAGGGTTCATGACTAAGCGTTTTACAAGGTAATCTTTTTGCCAGAACCTGGGGTCCTTACACTTTTGTTCACAAGTGTACATCTTGAATCGTTTCAAGCAGGAATGTTTTCTCACGTCATAGTGCATAATTGCAGCAGGGCAAATCCACAATCCAGCGGAGTTCAGGACAGGTCATTATTGCATTGCGTGGCAACGAAAACTAAAACTCCGCTCACTGATACCTCTGGGGTTTGATTTCAAGATCACTATGCTCAGGTGCAGCTGAAACCTGGGTGTGCTGACCATTGGGCTACGAACCAATTTGCATTCATGCTTGTTTCATGACTGTCAGAAAGAGTCGTGTGTCATGCGTGTTCAATAAAAAGCAGCATGCACATGTATTTTGGTGGCAGCAGCAAATATTCTGTGCATACAGGCATTGCTACCACTGTCAACAGCCTCTGTACAAGGTTGCAGGTTTGCTCCCCACCTACATTCTATTTGTGAATGGAATGCAGGAATGCTTGTGTGTTGGTGAAAACGTGCTTGAGTAGATCTAAGTCTCTGCTAAAGATCCTCAGGTGGTCAAAATTAATTCAAAGCCCTCCATCTAATAGCCTCAGTGTTGCTTAAAAAAAAGTGGGGCTTGACGTCTTGAAACTGCACTCTAGGTTATGTGGGAGGCCGCAATGGAGGGCTCCAAAGTAGTTTTGACCTCCTGGGCTTCTCTAACGGGCACCCCAAACACTGCACATGAGCATTCCGGCATTCGGCCCCTTATCAGAATGTGATCACGGCAGCCAGGATTCAAATTCTCAATTTCGTGCTTAGCAGCACAACAACTTAACCATTGAGCTATCATGCACTCTATGAAAAGTTTGCAGCCATTGGGGCTTATCTTATCCCTGAACAATAATTGTCATCTGTGTCGCGTGCCTTTTCTTTCTTTAACATTGTGCACCCAGCGTTTCCAGGTAACGAATGACACATGCATTATTAGTGTGACATAGCATTCTTGACGGCGAAGTAGTGAGCACAGAGTTTTCAAGAAGGGAAATGCAAGCAAGATAGATGGCGATTATTGACCCGCCGCGGTGGCTCAGTCAGCTAAGGCATTGCGCTGCTTATCGCGAGATTGAATCCCGGCCGCGGTGGCCACATTTCGATAGAGGCGAAATGCAAAAACGCCCGTGTGTTTGTGTTGTAGTGCACGTTAAAGAACCCCAGGTGGTCAAAATTAATCCAGAGCCCTCCACTACGGCGTGCCTCATAATCAGAACTGGTTTTGGCATGCAAAACCACAGAAAAAAGAATATTGTTTAGTGACAAGGTACAACCACTAAAGGTGTAAGCTCTTTTTAGAGTGTGGCACGTAGTATTTGGAATGTTAAACCCCGAGAGTGAATAGATCGATCATATTAAGAACACACGAACTTGTGAATTCTAATGGTGAATTTTAATGTGTGAAATACAAAAGCAAAGCTTACATTTTTGGTTTCTCTTGCTTCGGCATCATGTTTTGGCAGCATGTTTTGGCTTAGTTTTCAGCGTGAACGAGTTCCATAGAAAGGCGGTGCTGCTCTAAAACCGCTCATCTGAATCGCTAGCGCAGCGTTTTGAAGTTGGGTTTTTTTTTAGGGGGGGGGGTCTTCAGCAGGCATTGGCTGCCATTGAGCGGCCGATAAAATTTCCGCAGCACTGCCCTTCATACGTCATTGCTGACTTTAGTAGTCCGTTTTAAGTTCCTTTAATCCATACATCACACGTACAAAATGGAGCACAAGCCGGTTAGTTGCTACAAATGATTGTTTCTGTCATTGGATCGCCATAGTCCTCATGGTAAGAAAGGGTTTGACGCCCTTTTAATGACATTCATTGTCGTTTTTGATGTATGCTGCACTGTGTGTTTATAAGGCAGCGTGAAAATTGATGTACACTCGTTCACCTCTGCTTTTCACACCCGGGCTTTGTAACCTGGCATTCATTGATGCCGCAAGTTCTCACGATCTTACGACGCTGTGGTTTGATGCTGCGTTTCATAAGTGAATCAAGTTCAATTCAAGCTATATAATAATGAATACCTCGATAAAACATACATATGGATCCCATTTTGTTGTGACTTAGCTTAGCTTTTGTTGTGTTTTTAGTTTCTCTTGCTTCGCTCCATCTCTCAAACGCAGTGCTGGAATGCAAGAACAAGTTCCACAATTTACGTACCTACTTCTTCCGCGAGTATAACAAGGTTCTCAAGCACAACGGGACGTGCAATGGAAACGGGGAGGAAACGTACACCTCCAAGTGGGACTTTTACGAAGACATGAAGTTTCTTAATGTGTGCTACCTTCCCCGAACCATGGAGATGGCGGCCGCAAACGAGAACAACCACGAACCCCCGGCAGATACATCTGGCACAGAAAGCAACTGGGAAGTCAACAGCATTCTGGAGCCAGACTGCCTTATTGTAAGCCCCCCACTGACTTCTCTCATAGAATTTTTTTACACACATTTGGTGGTTCAGTGACAGTGACTTTGTGCTCCTCAGCTCTGTGTTGCCTATTACAGGGCTGTGGCAGCCACATTAGAATGTGGTACTCAACATCTGTGTGTCAATTTCAGCAACGTTAAAAGGGTCTTGCTCACAGTCTCGTGACAGTATTTACTGCCAAATGTTGTGCCACAATACATTCTATGTATAGTCCCATGGTGAATGCACAAGAAAACAATTACAGAAATTTACCTCGGTGTACCAAAGTTATTCAACTTACAAATTCAAAATAAAAGCAGACAGAAAAAAAAGGCATGCCCTTTCACATTTCACTGACCCACAGCAAGGACTTATGCTGCTTTCAATCAAAATGCAGCTTACTTTTAGCGGTAGCAGAAGCTGCCTTTCCAGTTTGGCCTCTCCACAACAACTCTGCCCAACCATGTCCAGTTGAACACACCCAGTACCCTAAGTTGTCTGTTCAAACAGATACACGGTTGTCTATTTGAGCAAATAGCCATTGGTTTATGCCCAGTGGCCTAAGTCGTACAGTCAAATTCACTTGTGTAACAATATTGAAGTGGCAAAAAAATTCCATTGCTCTAACCGATAATTGTTATAACTGGGTTGTAAAAAAATAAGGGGGGACCAACATCAAACATTTTAATTAGAACTACAGTCGAACTCACTTATAACCACGAGAATCTGTGTGTATGCTCTATGGCAAAATACACAAAACTTACTACAATGGTCCCATAAATCTGGCTACTCGGCATCTGCGCCGAAAGGAAAATTCTGGAAAAGAAGGAAAAACGCGAGTCATTTCACCCACCTGCATGCCTTTGCTGCATCTTCATTGTGTGTCACACACGCCGCCTGGCATGCCTTTGCCACGTCACGAGCCTAGTGCGCCGCTCTCCAGTCTCCCTTCCACCCCTTCCATGGGCGTTGGCAGGCGGGTGCAAAAGAGGTACTTGCCCCCCCCCCCCCCCGAGGACAAAATCTTGCCGACACCCATGATCCCTTCTGCTCCTATTTCGGAGGTGTAGAAGGGAGATGCGTGCAAGATGGCCAATGCAGTGAAGACATGTTGGACTGCGTACATGACGTACAATGCAGGTGCGGTGAAGGCGTGCCACATACTGGTGGATGCAATGGCTTGCATTTTATCATTTTTTTTTTCAGAATCTTGTATTTTTCCCTTTCGATGTAGAAACCCAGTAGCCAGATTTAATTGTCATAACCATTAATGCGGCATGGGCACATTATAGTAAGCAGTTTATTTTACCATAGAACATACACAAAAGCTGAACTCCGCCTTCACTGGCTCTACATCATGATGTGATGTCGTGTCGTCTACTTCCGGTTGTCTTTGAGCCAGCGCTCGAGGCCCCTAGCCGCCTGGCTGTCGATCCCCTGTGAGAGCTATCTAAGCAGCGAGCATTGTCACAGCACTGACTGTGTCCGGTATTCCAGTAACCGCAGTCTTGGCAGATGCGCGTAAGCGTAAGCTAAAGCCTCTCCATGTGACTACCGCTGTCATGAAGGGGCTTAGCGTACACACGTGAGCGGGCTCAGTGGCCTGCACGATGCAGCCACCTGTTGTCGCAGAACTTAGCCAGCCAAACACAGAGCTACTATTGCCGTAAAGCAAGCGTAAAACACTTTAAACATTTAACAAGACAATGTGTTCACTATTGCGCTCTTGCCGAAAGTTTACACCAGCAGCAAAGTAGAATACACTTGGTTACTGCTATACTATTAGCTCTGCGTTTGTCTGGTTGAGCTCTGTGCCACCAGGTGACTAGGCACCGTGCAGGTCGTTACTGTGTGTGCCTCCGCTCATCCGGTAAAACGCCCAGTCCGCTAGTGCTTGTGCTTACCTGAATACCGGACATGCCAAAACTCTCTATTAGGATTGTAATCCTCTGGCGTGAAGTGACGGCTGCAAGAGCATAGGTCCTGGCTCCGATCAGATACCGACAGGCAGATGTGCTGCAGCCACTCTGCTCGTCTGCTGTCTTGCAGACGGACACGATTGTGTCAGCTTGACCTATCGCCGTTTGCTAGATTTGCAGCCCACAACGTAACAAGGGCGATCGATGGTGCTTGCGAAAAGAACACTTGAGACCAACACTGACTGCGCAGTTCGCTTCAATACGGAGCACATTGGAATACAAGCAGACGACAGTGCCGGAAGTGAGTGAGTGTAGCGATAAATTATCGTTGTGTATTCTCTTTCTGTTACTTTTTTTTTATAGAAATAAGTTAACCAGCATTCCAACTATTACAAACAACATTTGTTCACCATGAAGTTGAAAAAATCATTGATGACGCGACCTGGGTAGCTAATCGGATAGTTTGCCCAAATGACGTCAGTTGAGCCAAACGTGTCAATTGGGACGAGGCAGCTGAAAACTCAGGGGAGCAGCGCCACTGCGATCGGTAGCGATGCACATTTTTAAAACTTTATTGTAGATTACAGTCTTTATGCGAAGTGCTTAAATGTGTCTCCTAATGATCGGAAGGACCTACCCTAATGACTTGGTACGTTTGTAGAAAATTGTCAAAATCATTTCAGGGTCCCTTTAATATTTCCCATGCTAGTCTGTGAGATAACTTGGTTCACCTGAATACCCCGAATATGAATAAACACTAGTACGGAACCGAAGTTGTTGAGAGCAACGAAAATTTGGGTGGCTTTTTTTCTTTTTCAGACGCAGATCATTCTACAAATAAGGCCAAGCGCCTCTTCACACTATTCCTAATAGAACATAACGTTCTCTTTGCTGTGACCGACCGTGCCGGCGTTCTGTTCCAGAAAATGTTCCCTGAGTCAAAAGAAGCACTGAACTGCGCACGTGCCCGTACTAAGGCTGCTAAAATTGTGACGGCAGTGACCGACAAATCACAAGCGATGTTGTCAGATGTTTGTTTTCTAACCCATTTTCTATTGGTGATGTAGCAATGATGCTGGCAACGACGTCAAAGTCTACCCGGTTGTTCTGA
This sequence comes from Dermacentor silvarum, assembly GCF_013339745.2. Lineage (NCBI taxonomy): Eukaryota > Metazoa > Arthropoda > Arachnida > Ixodida > Ixodidae > Dermacentor > Dermacentor silvarum. The sequence continues at coordinate 59,943,176 of NC_051163.1, read as the reverse complement.
CGTTTCCCAACAGGATTGTTTGCATGTTTCAATGCCGCCTTGGAATATGACCCATCTTTGCATTTGCCTACCACCTCTGCACTGTGTGCTTAAGATATTTGTTTTCGGTTAAGGCAGTCTTGAATAGAGACTAATATTTTATTTACAAAATTGAGCTTTAGTATTTTTCATCGAAATTTACTATTTTTCAGCTGTAGTCCTAGTATGTACAACTTTTCAGTGTATGCAGGTATGCAAGCGAGTTCTTCTGTATCCTCGGCTTTTGTGTTTGAGCGATCACTGTGTATACAATCGAAACCACTTATAACAGTATTCAAGTGGCAAGAAAATTCTATTATAACCGGTAATTGTTATCACCAGGTTGCAGAAAGAACAAAGAAAAAAAAAGAAAAAGGCGGGAGAGACATCGAAACATTTTAATTAGACAGAAAGAAGTACAGTCGAACCCACCTGATAGCATTACCGGTTTTAACGATAATCAGATATAACATTGACCAGCCACAGTACTGTGAATTACTGTGTGTGTGCTATGGTAAAAATAAACTGCTTACTGTAATGTGCCCATGCCATGTTATTGGTTATAACAATTAAATCTGGCTACTGGGTGTATGCACCAAAGGGAGAAAGAAATGTGAAATCCTGGAAGAGAAATTTAAGAAATACACGAGCCATTGCCCCTACTCGTGTGCCACGCATGCCATCTCCCTTCCACCCTTCCGAAACACAATTCGGTGTGTGGCAGCAGTGTATGCCAACGACATAAATGCTGCCAACTTGCAGTAAAAATTCACTGTTGTTCCACTTACTTAAAAAAAAAAAGCCCAGTTAGTGCATTGAAGCACAAAAAATATACTTGAACGCCAGTATATCTTATTGCCAGGATATCTTGAAACTGGTGTCATCCTCAGAATTCGTTACAAGTGGATATGCCTTGCAAACTCACCGGCTACAATTTGTAAATTGTAATATGTGCCGTAAGGTAATTAGTTGTAAGCATAATTAGTGATAGTTTGTTCATTAGTCAGCTATGCATTTCGATTTCCTTATGCAAATAATGTCCACCACCTCTAGTAATCCAGCTCAAGCAGTAGCATTGTAATATCTGCCACGGGCAACTTTTTCTTCAATTTGTATTGTCTAAGCAAAAACGCCAGGTATAATGCGAGATTATGCCTTATACACTTTAGTAAGTGCCACACTCATGTAGGAGCTGCATCTTCAACTTGGCAGGCTAAAATTCAAAGAGAAAAACTTACAAAAAAAAAAAAAAAAGCATTGCCGAAGCTTGTCTGCACTTCTATCATATGTGCATGGCATGTGGTTTCCTCAAACATTGCTGTGAATACCTTGAAAGTCACACATACCTAACACACCATGCATGGCACGGAGGATGACTCTGTCCACATGTTCTTCCAAGTCAAGCCTGAGCAGCGGCGACACGGACGGTTGTGAGGACTTGGGCAGGGACAGTGCGTTATGTGCATGCATGAAAACATAAACAGTATACGCTCTTCTGGTACAAATAGATCACATCAATTACGCAAGGCTGTAAAAATATGGCCAAAATCTCCATGTCTCCATGTAAGGGCAGCACCTTGTCAGAATTATGGAAAATAGTGCGGCTCTTACACAAGTGAATATGGTAGGCATCTTACAGCATGCAGTCTAATAACACTTGGCTGACATGTTCAAGGCAGCATTGTCCACTAATTGGGAACATTTTCTTGCCATTTTCAAGGCATGTTTCAGTACTCCTTTAATAGCGTTGAAAATGTGACTCTCCAGGATGAGTCCACCGAGGTGCTGGAGGCGGAGCAAGACAGCTCGAGCGTCTCGGAACACCGCGCCCAGACGCCCCCGCACAAGCGGAGAAAACAACAGGAGGAGCAGTCTGCGACGTCAGCGACACCGACCCGGAACAGCGCCCTGCTTGACGAGGAGCACTACTTCGGAATGTATGTCGCGGCTGCGCTCCGCACGTTTGATGCCTTGGCCCGTGACACGGCCAAGGTCAAGATCATGGACCTAATCATGCATTTAAGGCACAATGTCGACCCTAATCATAGGAAGTAGCGGCCGAGAGGAAACCACACCTTGCCGTTGTGCACTCATCATGTTCGCATACAAAGTAACTGTGGCAGCAATAATCGACGTGACGTGAGCGAGTGTTTTGTCGCCTGTTGCTTAGTTCTCACTCGGTGATGAGCCTCCCGCCAGCACCTTGTTTTCTTTAGCACGTTGAAGTGTGTGTGAACTTGTTTTAACGCAGCATTATAGTTGAAATGTACGAAAAAATAAGTTGAGGTTAGTTGCGTAAGCGAGCCCTGTTGATGGAATGCACGGCCATGATCCTAAGAGTCAAGCACACCCAATGAGGTTGCTCAGTAGCTGTGGTGTTCTGTGCAGCTGAATTCGAGGTCATTGGTTCGGTTCTCGCCCGCGTGCCAATTTTGAAAGAAATGCAAAAATCCCGGTGTACAGTGCTTTGAGTGCACGCTTGTGGTCATAATTAAACAACAGCACATCTGTTAACTGTTGTATTGCTTCGGGATGTTAAGTCACGTCATTCAGTCGCGAATTAAGCACTCTCCCTTGTAAGCGAGCATTGAAAAACCTAATATTTTCAGAAACCTTGCTTCATGAGGCACGCTTAAAGGAAAAAAAAAATCATGGCATACTGATCGAAATTCTAGTCAGCTTGTTCCACAAGGAAACAAGCTGGAACAAGTCAGCTTGTGTGTTTTGTTCCAGCTGCTGTTTTTGATGGAACAGGGTGATTTGCGTGCCGTGGTAGATTGAGGTCTGATGTGTACTTTCTAATGTCACACAGCTCTTCAGACTTTGCATGTGTATGATGATGGCGAAGAAATGGTGAGAGCTTAATGCTTCATTTGCCAGCACTGTGTGTTGTACGGAGTAGTCACAGTTAACACAGAGGTCCTTTGCCACATACAGAGTATCAAGTTGTTAAGTTGTCAAGTGTGACAGGTGGGTACGTGGCCAGTGATTCCTGCAGCATCATCTCATAACAAGGACATGTACTTATCAGTAAAGATTGCAGGCTGGCGCACTGCGCGATCGCGGTAACAGGATTAGCCACATCAAGACTCACAGAATGCCACATTTTGCTGGCTGGTCAATGTGGATAATGTAATTATAAGTGACTGCACATTTTATTATCATAATTTATTTTAATCATTATACCAATTGCTACTATACAGGGTGATATTTTATAAGTTTTGTGGAATTTTTAAAAATAGACTGTTGCAGATAACCTAGCTGGATTATCCAGAGAGGTGGACATTACTTGCATAAGAAATCGAAACACATGTTCAGCTAATTATCAGAAATCCACTAATTATCTTTTGAATTTATAATTTATGGCACATATTGCAATTTACGAATTGTAGCCGCTGAGTTTGTGAGGCATATCCACTTGGAATGAATTTCCAGAGTGACACCTGTTTAGAGAGATGCACCATCAAACTTGCCCTAAGATGCATTGTTCCACTTTTTTTCACCAAGTGCTTTTCTGTGCATTGAAGCCCAAAAGCAACTGGAAAGCCCATGTATTTCGTTCCACACTCTGGGAAATAATATCTCGAAACTGGTGCCATCCTGGAAATTCATTTCAAGTGGATACGTATTGCAAGCTCACCGGCTCTACTTCATAAATTGCAACATGTGCTGTAAGGTAATTAATTAAGAAGGTAATTAGTGAATTTTTGTTCATTGGTTGAATATGTGTTTCGATTTCTCGTGCTAGTAGTGTTCGCCTCTTCGAATAATCCAGCTCAAAGACAATAATTATGCTATCTGCCACAAGCAATTAAAAAAGATTCCATAAAACAACTTAAAAATGATCACCCTATATAAGTGGGGCCGAAAAGCGCTAGTTGCACAGGTCATCACCTACAATGGGGAACACTTCCTGCCTAACAGTGCTCTAAGAATGCTGGTGACTATGGTGACTGGAGGCACCACTGACCATCTGCTCACTCATTCCTTACATCCTAGGGTACTGCACATTTATTGTACTTCATGTTTAATTGTGCTTCAACTTTTCATTTTGATCACACCTAAAGACCACAACTGGTGCCAGTGAATTTCCTAGAAACAGGCTTGTTGATTCAATCTTGGCACATAGATTTTTTGAATTTGAAGGCAACTTAGTGCTGGGAAGGCATAAGTACATGAACAGATTCATGCATGAAGGATTGTTTCTTATTTTGGAAACCTGCCAAGTGGCACACTTTCTGCATGCGCGAGGCACCTTGAGGTGCCTGTTTTCTAATCAACATGTCATGAGGGTAACAAGTGTTAAACTTGTTTTCTGTATCAGGGAACTTCATGACTTAACATCGAGCTTCTCCAATCTGATTATGTGGTTAGCTGTCTCCTTTGCCTCAGCGAGATTGATCAAACAGATGCCCAACCAGTCAAAATATTTTTGAGCAATTAGTACCATATTCAATGCAGTGTATACTAAAATGAAATGAAACTATTTGCTTTTGAGAAAAGGCTAACGGTGCATGAGAGAATGTTTCAATCTTTTGCAAGTTAGTTTGCAAAGTACTCATTTTCAAATACAAGAGTAATCTGCCATTACAAACTATTTGACGAAAGCACTATTCTATGGCAATTCTGAGCACACAAGTTTCACCGATCGATCAGCCTCATGCAGTTGCACCATTGGAAGGAGAAGGCATTTGAAGAAAAATGCTGATCATAGCAAAGCTTCTGCCACTGCAGGCGTTGCAGGCTTAGATTCACGTACGATGCAGTTAGAGACCAAGGAAATTTGTGCGTGTGCACATAAGTCGATCAAAAAATCACTTAAAACTTAAAACGCAGTGCATTTGGGCATAGGAAGAAACGGCCATACAATAAATTAAAAAGCAAAAGTTACAGCAAACACACAACCCTAATGAATCAGTTTCTATATACAAATTCAAAGTAATTAATGAATCTGAGAGCTTCTCAGACTAGGTTGCTACTTGAAAGTAACATATTCAAAAGAGCGAAAGAGGTAAATCTTAGTCACATCGTTGAAGCCAATTGCATCCATACTGAACCATACCTCTATGCTCTTCATTGATTCTGTTCTTCATGTAGAGTTCTTATGGGATTATTGAAGATTTTGTAACAATCCAGCTTAATTTTCGTAGCAACAGTATGGCAGACATACAGAATTATTGCACTTTTTATAGGCCTTTTCATTATTGATGACTGAGCATGGTCATGTTCCGGGAAACTGACTGCTTCACAGACAGAATAGGTAAATTTCAAAACTTTTTTCAGCTGATCACAGTGGGAGAGTCTAAAGTCTTCCAGGTGTGGCAGACTGTATTAAGAGATTGCAGTCCCTGCCCAGGTGCCAACTGGAAATGCAATTGGGATGATCATGAGCGTGCATTCTAACACATGTGTGAGTTTGATGGTATTGTTAGAATGATTCCAGAGTTAATTTTAAAGGGTGTGTGTATGTGCGATGGCAACAGTATTGACGTAAGCCATCAGCAGTCAAGCTTTAGCCAGCGCTAAGGCTGATAAGGCTGGAAAGTAGGTTTTCGTTGAGCAGGTTATTACCATAGGGTGTGCATCATAAAATGTGTATGCATTGGAAGCATGGAGTTACTGCATTTTGCATTAGACTGTGCTACAGTGTATTTTGCTAGAATTTTTTGTTTAATTGAGTACATCTTGCCCTGTGGCATATATAGGTACCTAATTAAAAGCATACATAGAACATATAAGTTATGCTTGACAGGTTCAACTATCACAGCAATATGAGTGTGCTAGGAAATAAGTAGTAGTGCGATGCGATCACTGCACATTGGCATTGATATTTGTGTATGTTATTTCTTATTGTCCACAGTGTAAACTGATCAATGTGTCGAGAAATCCAGTGTCTGAACATTAAACACACGCCTAAACATTAAGAAATGCAAGTACAAAGTGACATACCTGTGAATGTGGTTTCACGGCATCATGCAATGCACTGTCATGAAGCTACATGCAAAGGCAACATTTGCTCCTAAATTTGCACTGCAATGGTATGTGAAATGCATCCCACTTTATTAGCAAGCATCGGTGTAGAAATGGTCACAACTAAACATGCAAAGCATGCTTGTTTACGGAGCTTTGCTGTCTGCTGACAATTGTGCTGAGTTGCTTTTGTGAAAATATGGCCGTAGTATTGGAATATTTATGAGGATTGTTGGCTCACACTGGCTGTATATATATATTTTTCTTTTCCATGGGTTGCAATTGGGGGTGTAGGTCATACATAAGGGTGGGTTCTGTGCGCAACAAATACGGTAATGTTTGTCGAAGGTATAATGCTTGGAAATGTTCATTTAGTGCGATATTCTCTCCCTCCCCCATCTTCCCTCATTTTGGTGCAATGAATGTACATGAACTCCAAGCCACCACTCAATTGATCACAAGAGCTGATTTTTGGTAAAATGTTTAAGAGTAAGTACAGTGATGTACTGGTTTTAGCGCTCGCAAATTTGATTGGAGGTCAATGAATTGATGATGTTATTTAATTGTAAGCTTGTGGTGTGGTATACTGTGACTCTTAAGATTCTCCCACTTTTTGTGGGAACGCATGTGTAAGCGTTCATGTAGGTGAGAGCTATGGTTTTTTTTGTGGTTGTGATGTAAAATATTGCGTTTCTAGTAGTGCATTTGTGCAGCAGTTCTGTGCTTCATGTTGCACTTGGCAAGCTACACTGTCAATGTTGCATTACTGGTATTTGCAAATACATTGCGGCTGCTGCTGTAAACTAGTGCAGCATTTGGTAAAAGAGGGGCAGGAGACCATATCTAAACTCTATATTTTCTTATTATCTACTCGCCTAGCCTGACTGCCCTCTTCTTTTTTTTTTCTCTCTGACACTTCCCCACAACATTTCATCAAAACATGATCATTATGACTGAAGAAAAAGGGAAATTTTTTTCAGGAAAAGTGTTATTTTTACCAATATATGTATACCAGCCCAGTTACATGAACACACTAGCCACACTCTTAAAAATTGCACCACCTTTAGGGTGTGATATTATTCAACAACAATAACCATAATCAATCTTATGCACATTTTCATTCCTTAACACTACATGCCTGGTACATTCCTGACGGTACATTCCTGACGGTACATTCCTGACGGTGCATTCCTGACGGTACATTCCTGTCAGGAATGCTGTGCATGTCTAAGCATCCCATAACATTAACAAAGGAAGTGCAGACAAGATAGATGGTAAAACTGTATGGCAGCATAACACCTTAAAAGGTGTTATATGTTACTTCAAGAAAAAAAATGGCGCAAAAGAGACGAGGACGAAAGGAAAACAGGTACAATGGATGTTAGTACACTCTTAAGTGTGCACCTGGAAGGGTGCTCAGCTGTATTGCACTCTTTAAAAATATACGCCTTTGTATGAATGCTGTACACCCTAAATGTAAAGGGGTGTATATTTATGGTTTTGCATTCAAAAGGGTGTAGGTAATGTACAGTCATAATTGTTTTATTATGGTGTAAAGCATATAAATGTGCATCATTGAGTTGAACCTGAGTTACGGCCTATTGCAATCATTCAGTCTTGCATAAGAATTACAGTTAATCTGGTAACAGCGGTAACTGAGTGTGGGCTAGTTGCAACTGGTGGTTATGGAGCTACACATTGGAGACCTGTAACTGAAGGTCAGATCACTTGGGATTAGTGTGCCAGTGTAACTTTGCCCAACTTGTTGCTGGTATTGTTTGCAGCCACTGATATTAGGCTGCATCAATCTCAAGGGACTACATCATCGTGGTATTGTGAAGAGGCATGTTAAATTGCGAATCAGTTCATGCTTGCAATAGTAGAGCACAGCTTACAGTGGCAGTCGAGGGTGCCAGGCAGCAGTGTAGCTTTGACCGGGTAGTGTACCAGATATGTTAAAATAAGGAAGTCTGCGTTGTGTCCAGGGTTGTGCATTTTAGAGGAAGGAAACTTCTGGCGTGCTCCATAGTTGATGACGAGAAGAAATTGAAGCTCCATTCCCCTGGTGTGTCCTGTCTGTTGTAGTGACTTTTACGCACTCACTTGGCACACAACATGTGTACTTTGCTCAGGTCAGGGTGTCGTTAGTCCTCTAGGATTGTGATGTTTATGTGAGCACTGCCTGGGTTGTATTCTCAATCAGTCACTTTTCGTAACAATTTCTCTTTCGCATGATGCAAGATGTGGTGCACAACCTCAAATAGTCATGAGCGTACCTTGATGCCACAAAGTTTTGGCTGCCAATCATGCCACTGCATCAAACACTGACACGATGCGGGAGGGAATAATGTTGACGATGAGTGTGCCTGCTATTACGCTTGTTCTGTTAAAAGATTTAGGTGCACATAAATACATCGATAATGCCTATACTTCATTACATATCTATCAAAAGAAACATGCAAGCAATGCAGACACTATTGACATTTAAAATGACAGTTCTTTTAGGATAGAATGCTTATGCACTCAGAACTTGACCTTTGAATTTTTTATTGCGATAGCAATTATATGGACACTCCAAGCGCATTTCTGCAGTCGCCGTGGTAGTGGACGTCGCTGCGAGGTTCCGTATAAAGTCGAAACATGGTAACATCGTCACCGCACGCTGTTTGCAGTATGTGCGAGGGAAAGCTTGCGAGGGTCAGTCGACCATCGCGGGTATATCTCGCGATGGTCGACATTCCTTAGCATGGCCTCAAAGATTAGGTGCCACCTGCAGCTGCCTGCGGCGCGCTGGAAAATCTTGGAGGCAATGTGCTGGGACTTTCTTCGTATCCACTAAGCACCAGGTACACTCATCGTCTGCTTAGGGGCTATTTAAAGGTTGGCACTAAGAAAATTAAACAATTACCAGCCCTGCAGTTTGCCAATATTGTTTCAGTAGAATATACTAATCATTTTATAATCAACTTAGTGTAAGTGGAATTTCGTTGCTGTGGGCCCTTTGAAAGATTCATCATACCTTGTACCGTGTTCTTTGTTGACTACATTCCGGAATGGTATGTTCATGTTCATGGCATGTTCATGTTGCCTTGCTAAACTAGCAGCACAGTGATAGGACGTGCAGCGGAAAAATTGTGGCATCACTGAGTACTCATTGTTACTGAGGCTGTTGCACTGAATGCTACGTCTACTAAAAGGGAAAAATTCAAAATGTAGCTCCAGATTCTACCAGGAGTGCTGTGTCGTCCAAAGCTGAGCACTCCACAAAAAATATGTGTGTGAAATCCTCTTTTGGGAGTTGCACTATTATACTTTTCATTTTGTTTTGTTAATGAGTTGTGTTGTTAGCTTACTTTTCCTGGTATTTAAAAAAAATGAACAATGAGGTTTTTCTTTGAAACCATTTTTGTTGCTCGGATGTAAGCTCGAAGGCTTTGAATTTAAGACTACAATTAATCCTTGTTTTTCTTGCGATGTCCTTTTTAATGTATGCACCAGAAGCATGTGTTTCTTGGAACATCAAAGCTGTGGCCAAGGTCTTACATGGCGTGCTCTTGCCTATGTATGCCTTAGTTGCTGAAAACTGTTTCTGTCATCATTATCTTGTGATTAGAACAACTATTTATTAACAGAAGTCTGCACTGCACCATTTCTCTGAAAATTTATATTCATGGTCTACCTCAATATGGTAAGCCCCTTTTTTATTTTATGTGATGACGCTATGGTGATATGATGCAGCTGCATAATTTTTCAGGTCACAGGACATGTTGTGCCATGGTGACATAAAAAAAATTGAAACTGCCTTTTTCTCACGTGTTGTTAACCCTGCACGTTTCTTATTGTGATATTTTTTCGTGCAACCAATACTCCCAAGAGTTTGCTTTTTGAACTCTTGTTTTTACCTGCAATATTTATTGACATTCCCTCATTCATCAGACACATCTTGACTGATTGAAGTGTTTTGAAGTCATTCTTTATGTTTTTTATCTCATTGTGTGTGACTGGAACGTGTGTTGCAAATGGCATACATGGGCTGTTCTTTCTTTTTTTTACTGTTGTGTTTCTGTGTTGGTAATGTCTATAGGATTTTTTTTTTGTGTGGTGTGAGCATATCTGTGCATGTCTCTCATTAGAGGACGTCCTTCATAGGTGAAATAAAGCAGATGTGTCAATTCTTTGAACCTTTTGTGTTGTATCAGTTACTGTCAGTACAAGTGGTGAAGTGTAACTGCTCTTGCTTTTAAGTAGTGTTTATGCAGCGTTGTGATTGACTCTATTACAGGAAGATAATCTTGTACCTTATATGAACTGAATGAAACGCAAACATGCTTTGGCAGTATATTGAAGTTTACTGAAGGTTTGCTATTGTATTGACTTGCACGGGTAGGGCAGTGTTCTGCCTTCCACTGCTGCTATGAGAGTTGCGCACACACCACTCTAATCACAATAGCATTCATGCTTAGCTGCTGTGTCTATGCACTTCTTTGGGTGGAATAGCCAGTAAACATCAGGAAAACATCGCTGGTTGCTGACCACCGACAATAGTTTCCCATCGGTATCATCTTGTTCACCACTGAGGTGCATCGCCTGCAACACCACTGACGACGCTTCTTATCACGCCAGCGGTGTGGGGTGCCTGACAGCTGCCAGAGCACGGTCACTTCTACCCAGCAGGAGTTGCTTTGCATGCTACATTGCCCCAACATGTTGCGTCCGCGTATAGTTGGAACATCCACCGAGGAATCCAAGCACGATTCTAAACCTTGCTTATCAGTGTCAATGCTTCGACCTTCGGGTGAAACAGCAGAATTTCGCCTTGCTCAATGAAAAAAAAAATTTGGCAGTACCCACGTCACGATGACTGCCGACGGTAATGGGTCAGCATTGAATCAATATAGCCACACAATGTATTGCCACTGTCGAAATGAGTCATGTATGAGGCGTGTATTGCGGAGGAACTCCTCTTTCACTGTTCCCTAAGAACACTCGGTGTCATCTAGCGCCGCCGCCACGAAGCCTGGGGTGGCATCCCTAACCTAACCATTTTCCCGTCTGCCTGGGTAGTCCTTCAAATGGTTAGTGCACCAGGCTGCTGTGCAGGGTTCGAAACCAACCATCGGACCAACTTGCATCACTGTGTATGTGCCAATTCGTACACACATGCCACTCGGTCTGTGCTGGTCTCCAATGAACCTCTTCGATGCCAACGTGAGTCACTGGGCATGTGCCAGTAGGTATGTGCCGCTCTTCAAAGAAAAGCTGCCAACCAGATCAGTCATAATCATCTGGGCGCCAGCTCATCACGGCATTCCTGGCAACGAGGTCGCCAACCACGTGGCTCGAAATTTGACCCACCGAGCCGACGCCGAGGAATCTGAACCCGAGCGTATGCACCCTCTAGTCTCATACCAAGACATCACACAACACTACAAGCTAACCCGCAGAACATATGCACCCCCACACAAGTCACTACCTAGAGAGCACGAGCGATTCCTCCGAGCTCTACAGGTTAACACATTCCCCCACCCAACCAGAAGCCACCTCATAGCCCCTACACAATTCTCTCCGCAATGCCGCTTCTGCGCAGAGCCCGGGTCCCTCAGGCACATAGTAGGGGGCTGCAGAGAGGCACCACTCAATCCTCCGAACCCTTACCACACCAACGAGCTTTGGGAGAGAGCCTTGGCCAGCTCCGACCTCGAAGATCAGCAACGGCTGATTGCGAGGGCCCAGGACGCGGCCCGAGCTCAAGGCATTCTGGAATGAGGATGCCTCTCCAAAGCTGCATTTAGACATTAAAGATGTTTATTCTCTCTCTCTCTCAACGAATGTTTTTGACGCCAGTTTGTGTAACTATAGGTATGCGTGGCTGGGAATGTGCCGCTCTACAATGACGAAAAACATCCCTTGAATTTATATGATGCTGAGCGGAACCGAACCCATGACACAACCGTTCCAAGGACAGCAACTCGACGCATTAGCAGGCTGCGCCACGAATGCACTGGGTACGTGCCGCTTTTCAATGAAAGCCTTTCACGCCAACGCTTTAGCGAGTTGTGCTATGAATGCACTGGATATGTGCCGCTCTTTAATGAACCTCTCGCCAACTTCAGCCGCTGAGTATGTGCCACTCGGTGTGCGGCAAGCGAGGGAAGAATTCTAAGCGTTCGAAAGCACTGGCGCGCCACACTTCTCATCTCGGAGGCCACACGCCGGCTTCTCGGCAGTGCCACTAGATGGCGCAGCATGCCCAGAAAGAAGCGCGAGTGGGAACCCTGTTGCCGCATGACGCGTTTCTCAGCTTTCGCGCGCACAGGCGCACCGTGTATTTCGGAGTCCACGCGCAGGCCTCGTGGCAGCGGCGCTCCTCTTCCATGCTTCTCAAGGTAGTGCGGAAGAGAAGTCCCGTTGCAGTACACACCTGATACATAACTCATTTCGACGGTGGCAATCCATTGTATCGCTAGGTTGATTCAATGGTAACGCATCACCGTCGACAGTCATTGTGAGATGGGTTCTGCAGCATTTTTTTTACAGATGGAGTAATTCATCCACACGCATTTTACTTTGCCATTAAAAATAGTCTCGCTATGTGCCTGCCCATCGAAAAGGGTGTTTGAGTGAATGAACACACCTCTTTAAAAGGATGCTTTGCTGACATTACACCCTTTCCAACAATGGCTGTTTTGCTGGAATTGCATGCTATGTTGCCTTTTTTACAGTGATATGTGCTATATACTCTCTCAGTTAGTCGTTCGGATGCCTGCCAGTGGCACTGGTGTCCGTCAAAAGAATCCCAGTCTGTTGTGATATGTTTATAAAAATGAAAACAAAGAACACAGCATGCATGCTCCACCTACATTCGGACTGTGGCCCTACAGATTACCACTCGGTAGTGTTACCTCTCACCCCACACGCCAATGCTCCCTCGTCGAATAATACAGCACTTGGAGAGCGCGTTGGCACCTCTAGCTGCTATGATAGACTGGCGGCACGCTTTTTAGCTCATCTATAAGCCAGCACCAAGGTGAAAGAATTTAGGCGAGTGTAGCAGTAAGACATGAAAGGCAGAATGGAAGAGAGGAGGACAAAATAGTTGTCTCTCCCCATTTTACAACCAGTGCGTGCCACCTCCACATTAAATGGTGCACTTTTATCGGCAGCAGATTGCTCCGCACACACCTGCGGTTGTTTACCCTGACCTATACTACACAAAACAGTGCAAGACTTGCTGCACATCCATATTGCACCACCGCCGATGCTACACCATAAAGAACGTGCGCCATCCATTCTGTAACACTAATGGTCCACCGGTTATTCGTCCTACACATTACATGGCCTGCCCAGCTCCATTTTTTCCTTTTTAATGTAAACTAGAATATCGGCTATCCCTGTTTGCTCTCTGATCCACACCGCTCTCTTCCAGTCTCTTAACGTTAGGCCTAACATTTTTCGTTCCATCGCTCTTTGTGCGGTCCTTAACTTGTTCTCGAGATTCTTTGTTAACCTCCAAGTTTCTGCACCATATGTTAGCACCGGTAGAATGTAATCATTGTACACTTTTCTTTTCAACGAATATATACAATATACATAATGAACATGTGAGAGAGGCACTTTACATAATTATGTAGTGATGCAATGAGATGTGTATATACAAAAATTATACCTCCCTTCCACTCCGTGAAGATGGTCGAACAGCGAAGCTGTGTTAGTCACACCAAGTGTTACATGTGCATGTGTTGCACCTGATGCAATAGTGTAAACACAAATCTACAACACAAACTTATATTGAAACGCTGCGAGGCAGCGACTTCCGACGTTATCTGACGAGTGTCCAGTTCTCAGGTCGAAACTTGCCGAGCCGCCGCCAGAGGCATCGGCTGCAGTCACGGACACCGCGCACGTTCGGCGTGAACGCGGGGAAACGCGGATGGCGTCGGCAGCAGCTCTGCGCGTTGTGCGTTATTCGAAGGGCGCGCCGCAGAGAAACATCTCTTATTGACCCTTTTTGCGGAGCAGTTTGTTTTAGAGAAATGAGATGGCGCTCATGGCGGCGCGCCATACCTCTCCTCAGCGACCGCGCACGAATACGAAAGCCATTACTGCTTCTACCTTGCTTCTGTGCGATCAGCTGTCGGAAATGCAACTGAGTTTTTGCTAACACACTGCGCTCCAATCATGCTTGATTGAATCATGTGGATTGAAGACGTGTGCAGTAGTTGGCTGCAAAAATAGTGACTGGCATGTTAAGGAATAGAATGAATCGGTGTGGCCAAGTTCGCGGACCGCTGCTGCAACTGTCCGAACATGTTACCGGCACTTCGTGATGTACGGCTTTCCTCGAGAATACAGAATTTTGCTCATCCGCCAGCCTTATATCGCTAACCTTCAAAGAAAGGGCTTCATCCCCAGAACGTCGGCAAGAGTGAGTACCACTCGTCAAACAATGACAAAGAGAGTAGCGCCGCTTCCTGTCATAGTAAGTTTCGCGCACGTTATCTATACACATCTGTCCCAAATGGCAGGAAAGCTTACGCCCACTCTATCGCCGACGTATCAAGAATAAGTGAATGGGCTCACACTTGAATATATGCGCACTGTATACGCACAAGTAATGACGGACTACACCGATGGCGCACGAATGGTCGAAGCTAAATGTTTCGTGACGGTCCACAAGAGTAAGCAAGTTACTAGCTGTAATATATATTGCTACAAAGTATTACAATGTACAAAATAGCTACGTTTCAAGCCTTGTGCGCAGCAAGAAGAAATCTATCGGAACTGAGCACACCCGCGAGCGATTAGGCAGAAAATAATCAGATAGTGGCCGCACCGAGGAACTTTACTGAGTCAGAAATTGACAAGCCACTGCTTCAAAATATTTGCCGAATAAAGAACAAAGAGCAAAACACACTAATCCTGACTGAATTCATGAGCGGAATGTTTGGATAGCTTGGAATACATATTTAGCCCCGGTTTTAGAACAAGCACCATATACGCTGCTTTCCCCGTTTGGACATAGCTTAATCAGCTCCGAAAGCGCTTTTGCATGTTCTCTGAAGCTGTGATCAAAGCTTCGTGTCGTCCACCTAGTCACCGTCTACGATATCTCCGAAAACAGAGGTTTTCTAAGCCGCGCCGGCGTCATACACTTCCATTGTAAACAAGGAGGCAACGGAGGCAGTTGAGGCAAGCAATGGACGCGTCACCACGTGATCAAACATGGCAGCGCCCACGGGACCGCCGCGAAAAGGGTCAATACTCATCGCCTCTCCTCCTTGCGCCCAGCGCGGCCTCTTATTTGTCGCCGCCTACCCCAAGCGCACGTACTCTCATTGGTCGCCTCCTCCCCCAGCGGGCATTTCCTCCTCTACTGGTCACGTGACCTGCCCTCCCACGGCGCGGCTCTCATCCTCTCTTGGTCACGTCTGCGCGACACCGGTGGTCGGACGGACGGCGCAGCCTCGACCTACAACAGCTCCGCTGTTAAAATTATCATGCATACGAGAGCACGCAAACACAGACATCAGGGGCACCTACATGCTATGTACATTCAATGAATACTAACCTGGCTACAAGAACGAGTCTAGTTGAAAATTAAGCCATACGCGTCCGTCAGGTTTATACTTCATAATCCAATAACAAGACTTAGGCTACGGTGTACTATAAGTCTTTGTAGTGGGCTCAGAGGAGGGCGCGGGCTGATGGGTTGCATGTTGCCGCCCGAGACGGGTCGCAGCAAGACATTCCTCCTGAAGCTTCGCTTCGGGACACGGTGGCTGCCGAGCGCGCGACGTTGCTTTTACCATTTCACTTCGAAGTAAACTGCCGGTTTCTGCACTGCCGACCGGACAGTTATTTGTAGGGTACCCCGACGCTTTGGCAGGAATAAAAAAATGTGGGCAGCTTGCACTATAGTGGTGCAAGGCTGGAGTACTCAGCGGAGCTGGTGATCGGCCTAGCTTCTTCCAGGTTTTACTACGCTTGGCTAAGTTTTGCTAGGAAATGCTAAGTGCTGCTAGGCACGGGCTTAGTGCTGCTAGGCTCCGAGCTTTGTCTACCCGGTGACGTCACGGCCAAGCTGCGCCTCCACACTTGCCGGCGCGTGGCTGATGGAAACCTGCCGAGCCGCCGTCAGAGGCGCCGGCTGCAGTCACGGACACCGCGCGCGTTCGCCTCGAACGCGGGGAAACGCGGACGGCGTCGGCAGCAGCTCTGCGCGTTGCCTCGTTTGTGCTGCTACAATTTTTTTCTCTCTCTCTGTCGCTCTCGTTTTCCTTTTCTCACTACCGAGCATAGCGCGCGCCGCGCGCATGCTCTCCTTCCCTCTCTTTAACGTCCCATGTCAAGGCAACATGTGCACGGCACGGAGAGGAGGCGAAGCACACGCCGCTCCGCGAGGTGGTTGCTAGGCAACGCGCGGTGACGTCATCGCCAGGTGCAGTTTTTTTTTCGCACTACGCGGCCTAACCAAGAGCTTAAACGGCTCCGCTGTTAAAAAGTGCGATCCTCCGGACCACTGCAGACTGCTCGGGGAAGATTTCACGACGTTCCCGCGATGATGTTGAATGTGTACCCAGTTTGTCCTTACAATCATTACGCTTCCGCGGGAAGTTTAATTTTCCTATGTCACTGCCACAGCATCGTCATGCCCTTTGCTCTTACCGCATCGGGTTTGATTGTTAAACTGCCGTGGTACCTCACGCTACTGTAGGAAAGTAAACTTTCCAAGCGCTCGCATAGGCTTGGAGGTCAATTTGTTCAGTAATTACGGATATGCAATCTCAAATGGTTTGTCTACGGCACTCGTGCGTCGTGCATGCTCGCTTTTACAAGACCGCTTCCTTACAATACAAATCATAAGAGTAAATTGGCCGAAACAAACAAGGCATTTTTCAGAGAATGTATAAACACTTTGTTTATAGTAATAGATACAACATATTGATCAGGCGCATCTCGCAAAAATGTAGCAGAACAGCATGCAGAAGCTAATCAGCATCCCAAATGACCACTCCTCCCCATGTTGCATATTTGCTTGTTGCCTCGCTTCTCTGCATTTACTCATTTCACGAAAAAGTGCGACCGAGTAGTTAACTGTGCACCTCCGTTTTCACTTCAGCCGCGTGTTCGCTTCGACCAGTTTCGGGAGAATCGTGAGGATGGCGCCTTCCCATAGCACGGGCCTTCCGCGAGGAATGCGTATTTCCTTGCCATCGATTACACGCGCAAAGTCTCTGATTATATGGTGTGTCCCAACTGCCCCATATCATGGTTTAAAGTTTTGCATATGCCATGTAGCTGGACAGAACCGAGGTGACTCAGTTCTGTCCTCCGTTCAGAACTCGAAGTAGTAAAAAATGTGGGCAGTCTGCACTAGTGGTGCAAGGCTGAGCCACAGCGGAGCTATAGTTCCGGCTTTGGGAAAGTGTTGCTAGGTTTTCCTAAGTTTTGCGATGTTATGCATTGCTTGGTTAGGCACATATACCAAGCGTTGCTAGGTTATGGTAAGTCTTACGAGGTTATGTATGGCTTAGCTATGCTCATAATAAGTGTCGCCAAGTTCTTGCGAGGTGGCACGGCCAGGCCGGTAAGCCACACAATCTTCCTTGTAGGCGGCTTCTTCCGCGGGAGTCTTGCCTTTCTTCGGTCGCCCCATAGCTGTGCACGCGTGTTCACTAGACGAGAGAGGCAACACGTCTGTCGGCGTGGCGGCTGCTCCGAGCTTTCTAGCATATCAGTGACGTCACGGCTAAGCGAACACTTGCTTCTCCTCTGCTGGGGAGAGGGTAGGCGAAGCGCACGCATACTGCGGCGAGACTCCGCCCTATGTACGTGTCTGATGCGAGGAGGTTGCGTTGGTTGGCAGCGCACAGCTGGGCCGACTTTTCTGTCGGCACGAAACGGACTTACGAAAAGCTTAACAGCTCCGCTGTAAAAACTGGAAAAAAAAATCGAGATAAGCGGAGTTTCGAGACAGCAGGATTCACGAAAACATAAGCATAACTACCGCGTAAAGCCAACATGACGGCTTTACAATATGGCGCCGGTAACCGCCGACATCCTCACAAAAGCTCAATGTACCAGGAGCGGTACGTTTAGTAGATCATTTTTGCGATGTTATATGCGATCCAGCAACCGACACGTCGGTCGTATATAGGCAACGACGCAGATGCACGTTGACATCGTGTTCGAAACCAAGTCACGCTAAAGATCTGGCGAACATGCTCGGTTCCCCGGAATTTTTGACCGAGGATAACCTCCACAGAGCGTCGTTCTGACCACTGATAAAGCGCGAAGATGAATGGCACCGGATAAGCCATCGCTACAAAATCGCGGCCCTCTTTGCGCGCGTCAGCGGTGGTAGCGACGCTCCACCCGCGTAATCAATGGGGTTAGCCGGGCGAGAACTGTAGATGATGGTGAAGTAGAATTAAGCAAAAGGCACTGGGACAAAATTGCAGGCCTGGCCCGATATTTAGTAGCGATGCGTTATGCTTTATTCTATGCTAGTCATATCATCCACCGCTCACGGCCGGCTGATCCCGTTGATAACGTGAGCGGACCGTTGCTCTGACCGCTGACCAGGAGCGAAAAGCACGAAAAGCATTAGCATCGGAAAAGGTATCGCTACAAAATACCGGCCCTTTTTTCACTTGTTGGCGATAGCACAGCTGCGCAAAAAATGTGGTGGTGGTGGTAAAATTTATTTAGGTCCGGAAGAATCTTCACCCCGTTTTTATAGGGGCAAGACTGCGGGACCGCTCCCATGTTGGGACGGGAAGGCCAAGCCTCACCGCCGCATCGTGGGCCTTCTGGACAGCCCGGAGTTGATTAATCCATTCGTGGCTCTTGACCAATGAATAAAATGCTTCCGCCATCAATACGTGGTCCGTGTGGTGCTGTAAAGAGGGCACTCCCAGAGCATGTGTTTAAAATAGCTAACTCCGCCGCAGTCGGGACACAGAGGGGAGACCTCCGTGTACCTACTGATGACGGAGAGTGTGGGATACGAGTTCGTTTGTATTAGCCTGAGGGTCACGGCTTGAGGCCTCGTGAGATTTCGATCTCATCTGATAGTGGCTAACGAGAAGAAAGGGAACCGAGGGGCCCGATTTTTATTAATCATATCAGAAGAAGCCAACAAACATTGACACCAAGAACGACATAGGGGAAATTACTTGCATACACTAATTGAATTAAAGAAATGATAGATTAATGGAAATGAAAACGGATGAAAAAACAACTGTCCGCAGGTGGGAACGAACCCACGTCTTCGCATTACGCGTGCGATGCTCTCACCATTGAGCTACCGCGGAACCGTTTTCCCATCCGCTTTCTGGGGTATTTATGTTTTACAACTAGAACTAACTCTGGGAGTGTTAGCCAGCGCCACCACTCACAAGCCTAGGGGCGGATGAGGATGAGTGGCTAGTGATCTCGTTGAAGGTGGAGAGAATGTCCCTGAAACGGGGGGGTTCTGCCTCCGAAAAGGTCGGACGAGCCCGTCGCTGGTGCCACCCGGCACACCGGCCTCCCATTGCCCGGCGCGGCCGGCAAGACCTCGCGCCCGGGCATGGACCAACTCATTAACGTTGCCTAGCCCCCCTAGTTCGACGCCCTCGTGCGCCGGGAACCATGTAATGACGTGATGAGTAAACACCTTACCCTCAAGTGCCCTACCAACCTCCTCACAAACTGCCCCAGTCGAGAAAGCTCGAAGGGCTGATCTCGAGTCCGTATAAATATCTGCCCTGTCCGACCGAAGGAGCGCCAGCGCAATGGCCAGCTGCTCCGCCTTGCAAGCCGATGACGTCCTGACTGACGCGGCCGATAACATTTGGCGCTTCATGTCCACGACGTACAAAAAAAAAGTAAAAAAAAAAATGTTCCAGCACTGTCTTTTTTTCAGCATTTCGCAGTCTAGGTTTCGAGATATCCGGAGTTCGGCGCAATGGCGTTTCGATATAAGGGGTGAAAAACCCACGGAGTTCACACCGTGCCAGGGGAAAAAATTCGACTCATTCGATAATTCGAGATATCAGAATTGGAGTACAATGCGGATGTTGTGGGTTCGGCTCCCACCGGCGGCAAATGACCTGTTCGTCCACTTTCATTTCCCTTTTCCCTTTGTTATTTTCTACATTTAAATTTCAACCTCAGTAACTTTCCCGATACTTTTCTTGACTTCATTGTCTGTTACCAAAAACCATTATTACCATGCCAAATTATTACCAAATGCATTATTACCAAATTACCAAAAATCGAGACCCTCGATCGATTCCCCTTATTCTCTCGTTCACACACACACACACACACACACACACGCACACGCACACGCACACGCACACACACACACACACACACACACACACACACACACACACACACACACACACACACACACACACACACACACACACACACACACACACACGCACGCACGCACGTACGTACGCACGCACACAAACACACACATATCGTCAGATCTATGCCTCCAACAAGCCAACAATGACTCGTGTCATTGTTAGTTCATTATGATCTGACTAATAAAAAGATGGCTCCTCGGTTCCCTTTCTTCTTGATCATATATCATCCTAAGACACCTTGTACAATACATTGCACATTGCCTTCTAAATTTTTTATAAATTCACTCGCAAATGATTACGCAAAATATTCATTCTGGGTATGAAGTACGGCGCATGTGTGGTTTACTCACGTTCTTGTCATCCGCTTTCGAGGCAATTTGACACTCAATTGATCTAGACCTCTGTGTCGTCCCAAACGGCCGAAAGCAAACTTGAGGTGCGCTTCGAAATCACCGATATCGCGTGAAAATACCGGACGCGCCAGCAACATGACAACGTACTACACGTAGTTCCATCTTCATCTCCGCGTTTAAGCAATGAAATGCAGTTTTCACCATAGCAAACATGAGGAGATGTTCACGTACACGGAGACGCTGTTTCTGGCTTCTAACCATGGTATTCAATTTTTTAAATTGTTTTTCAAGTTCATAACATAGCAGTAGACAATAAAAACCACATTGAAAAGCGATTATATCACATAACTGTGTTCGGGTCTCAGGAGGATATATCTATATGAATTGCGTACCCGACAGTGAATCATGTATATATGCACATTTGCGGTTATTTAACGTACACCCATTCAATTCACGATACACGATAATGTTTGGATTTCTACCCCGTTGGAGTGCGGCTGTTGCGGCTGGGATCGAACGAGCGACTTCGAGTTGAAGAGTGCAATGCTATATAGCTACTGGTCTACCGCAGCGAATATGCCACTCTTCAATGAACCTCTAATGCAGTCCATGGCGGGAGCATTTCCATGGGGATGAAATGCGAAAACGCCCGTCTACTTAGATTAAAGAACCACAGGCGGTCAAAATTATTCCGGAGTCCCCCACTACGGCGTGCCTCACAATCAGGTCGTCGTTTTGGCACGTAAAACCCCGCAATTTAATTTTGTTTGTTGTATGTCTCTAGTCATATTCTGTACTGAGCTGTTTCACGGACCACTCACTTTAAAATAAATTGTGCGCAATGACGGGTGTGCAGTTAAAACACTTATGCAGTTTGTGATCTGTTTTAAAAATTGCTGTTTTACGCGAGGGGGGGGGGGGGGGGGGCTGTGGCCCAGTGGCTGTGCCGTGTGGGGGGCTGTAGCCCAGTTGCTGTGCCGTTCGCTGCTGAGGCTACGGGTTTAATCCTTGTCTTGGTCCTACAGCACAAGACAGTTTCTCACTTTTTCGCTGATAAGCTGAAACTGAGCGCTTGAGGAGGGCAGGAAACCACGTGGACAATAACCCTCAGCTCTTGACGTCTTATGACGCCTCCCGTTATGCACCATGCAAGCCGAACCATCTTCCTTTATTTCGACGTCGTGATTACGACTGATGAAGGCTGGCTGAAGACTGAATTTCGCTTCACTATGAAGTCGGCACTGCATAACATTGGCCTTCACCTATCATTTAGCATCGCTGAGTAGCGTGTCACCTGGCGGGAAGGTTTTTTGACGTTTTTGAAGCGAAGCTCAATGTCTAGGCGAAATTATATTATGGCTAGGCGCAATCGCCTGTGTACAGAAAACTGTACCTTCATCAGCATGGGCTCGAGCGTCGTCGTCTTCTTTCGCAGCTGGCTCGTTGGCGCTCCAAGGGTTGCGCTCGTGCTCGGCACGCGCTCGTATAACACTGCTCCCGCGTTCATCGTCGTCGTCGTCTTCCACAGCTGGCTGCGTTGCCGCTCACTATTCAAGCGTAGAATTTCACTTCTCTTCTGTCGTAATGGGGAGGCTGCGTTTACGGGGTTATGAGCCATTCATTCTCTTACGTGACTGACAGATTTAATTTTGAAGCAATTCATATTTCGAAGAATCGCAAGCGGCAATGGCGGGCGAATGTTGCTAACCACGCCGCCGAGCAAACTCGAGACATTGAACGCAAGTGACAAAAGCGGACTGCTGGCATACCGTCAGTGACGTCGTTCTCTCCGCCGCAGCCGAACGTGTGTGTAGCCTCATAATTGAGAAATACTGTAATGAACCCTCGGGATTTACCCAGTGATAAACACCGGGGCCGCACGTTTCAGCTTGGCTGGTTAACCATATCTTCACGCAGTGGAAGGGCCGACGAATGTTTTTTTTTCAGGAACTAGTTGTCAATTATCTTGACAGCTATGTATACATTGTCTAAATAAACTTGTATTGCATTGGTGAGCTAGATGTTAAACGCCAATAAAGCACACGATCATCTTTTTTTGGCAAAAGCGGTAGGCACACGCGAAAAAATAAAGAAATAAAGGAGGAGGAGGAATAAACTTTATCTACAGTAATCAGCTGACGGTGAAATCGTCCGAGGTGGGCGGAAAAGTACAACCAAGTTTAATTTTTTACTTGACGGAAGAAAGAAGAACGCCTTGATACCACGCGCCGCGAAACAAAGCTTTTATACAAAGGGTGCCTAATATCTAGTGTGCTAGGCTTCGTTTTAGCGCATCGATGACGTGGTGAGGGAAGTTCCCGGCCGCCACGTGTCGTAATCACTACGCCGAAATAAAAACGAGGGTTCGGCGGCGCCAGTTTGGCGCCGCCGTGCATGTGTACAGCGCGACATGTATTCCGACGTGTATGTACGTTTCAGTGCAGTTTCAGCGTGCCGGCGGTCTTATCGCGTAACTGTCGCGTAACTGTGCATACATTGCCGGTGTGTTCTGACGTGCTAGTTCTGACCATCTTTCTTTTGCGTCGTTTCGAATTCACAGCTGTGCAAAAAACGGGAAAATGGGGCGGCACCGCGTAGATTTACCGATTTCGGCTGTGACCTCGCGAACACGACCACCGAAAACCATGAATTAAGACCTTGGAGCTCGCTGACAAAGGTATGTATACCATGTACACTTTCAAGCATCTTCATAGCTGGCTTGTCATCGTCCTCTGAAGAGATGGAAGCGTCCCCACGTCGTCGTTCCATCCCAAACTGCTCTTCATCCGCAGTGCTCCCGCTAAGAGCAACACATGAAAGCCACAAGATTTCTTGGCGTCGCGGATGAGAACAAATAACATGGGCGAATTATGATAGACGTGGCCAGGCTTGGCACGTTGTTACGCAGTCACGGTAATGGCGGGAACCTTGCCGGTTAACTTACCGGAGCCATGGCGAACTCCGCGCATGCGCAGTCGTGGCAGTGACCGGTATTGGTAATGATAGGATGGTAACGTCATCCCAAAAGATCACCGCCCCTTCCACTCCATGAAGATGGTCGAACAGCGAAGCTGTGTTACACTGAGTGTTACGAGTGTTCCATGTGTATGTGTTGCAGGTGATGCAGTTGCGTAAACACAAGTAAACACAGATCTACAACAGGAACTTATATTATGAAATGTTGCGAGGCGAGAAGAGGCAGCGACTTCCGACGCTACTCTACGAATGTACAGTTATCTGGTCGAAACCTCTCGAACCGCCGCCAGAGGCATCGGCTGCAGTCACGGACATTGCGCGCGTTCGGCGCGAACGCGGGGAAACGCGGACGGCGTCGGCAGTAGCTCTGCGCGATGCCTCGTTGGTGCTGCTAGATATTTGCGGTTCTCTCAGTGTGATTTTTTCGCGTGAGGTTTCTCTCTGTGTTTTGCCTTGCTTTTTTTCGCGTGCAAGTTGCGCCGCGCCTTTTTTTGTGCGCTAGTAATGAGAGCAAGCGACGAACCCGTTCACGAGCCAACCCTCGCTGACGCTCGTGGTAGGCAGCCTCTTCCTCAGGAGTACACGCTGCTCGTATTGTTCCCATAGTCTGCGATGCATGTTCGTTATCCGAAGGGCGTGCCGCACAGAAACGCCTTCTCTTTTACCCATCGCCTCTCCTCCTTGCGCCCAGCGCGGCCTCTCATTGGTCGCTTCCTCCCCCCAGCTCGCTCCCGCTCATTGGTCGCCTCCTCCCCCAGCGCGCCTCTCCTCCTCTGCTAGTCTAGTGACTTGCCCTCCCCCGGCGTGGCTCTCATCCTCTCCTGATCACGTGGCCTGCGTGACACCGGACATGGTGTAAGATATATACTCTTAGGTGGGGACACTTCTCGGCTTGCTTGCTAGACGCGATCGACTAGATAAAGTAGCAAGGGCGCGCGCCTATAGGGCCGTCACCTGCCCGATAGACGCGCTTAATCGGAATTACCGCACTTCACGGTTGGTTTTTGCCCCCCGTCATGGCGGAAACATGGACGTTAATCAAATTAGTGTCAACGTTTTCGAAAGCTGGCGCAGAAACGTGTGATTAAACCCACTCTCATACAGTTCCACACACAGACCGGCAAACTCACTCATGAGTCGATTCACTCAGCCCGACCCTTGAGTCCGAGTGAGCCCTATGCCAAAAATATCAATTGAGTTCTGCTTATTTTGCCGACCCAAAAATTAAAACGTCGCTAAATTCCTGGCGACGGCAGCAACGCGTTGCGGCGCGCAGCGTACACATCCCTCGAGTGCATTAAAGAAAAGTGAAGAATCGAGCACGCAAAATGCGGGTGTCGTTCGCGTTGTCCATATCTGCGTCGCACTTGTAACCTGCTCCAGTCGCCACTCCCCGTGCCCTTGCAGAAAGCTTGCGCATCAGTTTTACGCACCTCCTTATCGCAGCACCGTTAACACAAGTTGACGCCCCTAAGTCAGGACAGTAGACTGTCGCCGCACTTCGTTCCCTCTTCCAGTATCTCCTTTGCATCTCGTTCTATTGCGATAGCAATTATATGGACACTTTATTTTTGTTTCTTAAGAAAGTAATACAGCGCTAATGATTATGACGAGGACACAGAAAGAAATAGCAGGACGGGCGCTGTATTTCTATGTCCTCGCCATTATTAAGTAAGTAATCCAGCGCTACTTATTAGTAGCGCTGGATTACTTACTTAAGAAAAAAAGAAAATAATGCATCACGAATTACCCCTGCGACGTGTTTCATATGGGCACTCCACGATCATTTCTGCCGTCGTTATCGCCTTCGGCGTCGTTATGATGTTCGGATGTTATCGTGCAAGGGCGATAACGTCGTCGCCGCGCGCCGTATGCTGTATGTGCAAGTGAAAGCGTGCTAGGGTGAACCGACGATGGTGGCTCAATCTCGTGCGAGCAAGGGAGAAAAGAGGGGAGGAAGCGCGCCGTCATCGCGGGGACAAAGCGTGCCGAGTGCGGATAGCTTCGTGCGCGCTGTGTTCTCGCCACTGAGTTCGCGTTGAAGCGAGAGCCGGCCAGCACGAAGGTCAATTCGCTCGCTGCTGCCGCCGCGTTTTCTCACTCCAGCGTTTTGACAGCGAGTGTCCGCGGGCATCGAGTGAAATGTGTTCATGTTTGCTTGTGCGAGCGCGACACCATGCTTGTGTAATTAGTAAGCGAATACTAGTTTGTACGACTGATAACACTACTATCATTCGTACAGCTGTCTATTAATTCGCTATCGCAATCGGTGCTTCGCCTTTCGAGCGAAACTGCGACTTTTCCTACTGTCCGCGCCTCCGCGGAACGCTGCAGGTACGTTTGGAAGGGAAGTGAGGGACGGTTCGCGGCGAAGTGCTCAACATCCGGGCGCATGTGCGTGGCGTATGTTGTGTAAGCTTTCCCTATCACCCTTGCTAGAAAGCTAGACGTGACGGTGCTGTGGTCTATGGTGCTTTGAGAAGCGAGCGTGATTAGCCGAGCGAAATCACTTGAAATTGTTTTAACCAACTTGGACAACCTCATCTGCGTAGTCAACTGTCTAACAAATGAAATCGTCTTGTGTCCGATTTCTGCGCTGTTCCTCGGTGCGATGAACAATCAACAACCCCAACTGTGAACGCTGCTGAGCTTTGAATGAATTAACCTCTGAAATGAACACAGTACAACTGCCTGGGGGGGCGAGTGGCCTGGCGTGCGGTCAAACCTAAAAGGGGCAATTACATGCAATTTTCAAGCTTTAATAGTCCATTACATGGTGAATGGTACTCATCCCATATCAAATTGACAAAAGTTGAGTGCATGCGCTGCCGTATATACAATCTATTTCCAAATGCTTACTATCGCATCCGACCAATACAGCAGCCTGGCATTCTAACTGATGATGAAATGAAATAATATGGCTAACGTCACTCGGAGGAACGGAATCCGATTTCGAAGGCCATGTCATTGTACAGTGTAGGAGCCGGGAATACGTCATAGTCGCCATGAGTCGTTTTGTTTTCGTATGTGTGTTTCGGCAGTCAGTCCGATATAGTTTCCGTTGACCTTCTGTGGTTTGCGTGGGTTTTATCGCGTGAATAAAGAATTGCGGGTGAAATTGAATGGGATGCCCTTCTGCGCCGATGCGTCTATAGCAGACCCTGCGGAGCAGGACTTGTACATTGTGGTTTCGAACTCTTTCGGTGCAGACGTCATAATGGTGGCCCGACACTTTCTGACATCGCACAATCCGTGCGAAAATGACTGTCGCTGTAGGTGGGACTAGAGTTACTGTCATCATCATCATCAGCCTATATTTATGCCCACTGTTGGACGAAAGCCTCTTCCTGCGATTTCCCATTACCCCTGTCTTGCGCTAGCCGATTCCAACTTGCGCCTGCAAATTTCCTAACTTCATCACCCCACCTAGTTTTCTGCCATCCTTGGTATCCATCTCTTGGTATCCATTCTGTAACTCTAATGGTCCACCGGTTATCCATCGTACGCAATACATAGCCTGCCCAGCTCCATTTTTTCCTCTTAATGTCAACTAGAATATCGGCCATCCCCATTTGCTCTCTGATCCACACCGCTCTCTTCAGGTCTCTTAACGTTAGGCCTAACATTTCATTCCATCGCTCTTTGTGCGCTCTTCTGCTTGTTCCATTCCATCGCTATTCTGCTTGTTCTCGAGACTCTTTAAGCTAACCTCCAAGTTTCTGTATGGTGCTATGTTTCTACCGGTGCTATGTTAGCACCGGTAGAATTCAGTGATTGTACACTTTTCTTTTCAATGACAGTGGTAAGCGCCCAGTCAGAATTTGGTATGCCTGCCGTATGCACTCCAACCCAATTTTATACTTCTGTAAATTTCCTTCTCATGATCAGGGTCCCCTGTGAGTAATTGACCTATATAACGTACTCCTTTACAAGCTCTAGAGACTAACTGGCTATCCTGAATTCTTGTTACCTTGCGAGGCTATTGAACATTATCTTTGTCTTCTGCATATTAATCTTCAACCCCCCTCTTACACTTTCTAGATTAAGGCCGGTCCTCAATCATTTGGTGTAATTCGTCTCCATTGTTGCTGAATAGGACAACGTCATCTGCAAACCGGAGGCTGCTGAGATATTCGCCGTTGATCCTTATTCTTAAGCCTTCCCAGTCTAAGAGCTTGAATACTTATTCTAAGCATGCAGTGAATAGCATTGGAGAGATTGTGTCTCCTTGCCTGACCCCTTTCTTGATAGGTAACTTTCTACTTTTCTTGTGGAGAACCAAGGTAGCTGTGGAATCCTTGTAGATGTTCGCTAAGATATTCACGTATGCCTCCTGTACTCCTTGATTACGCAATGCCTCTATGACTGCTGGTATTACTACTTAATCAAATGACTTTTCATAATCTATGAAAGCCATATGTTACTGTATATGCTACCAAATGTAGGGGACGGGCTGAGAGGCAATAACTTTAAACGAGTATTTCAGGCTAAACTTTACACTGAGAGCCCATTTTTTGTGTGTACAACCATATTGGACCCTCCCTTCGTAATTACAATGCTAAAGTGAGAATAGCTTGACGACCGTGTCTGCCCTCTTTGAGCTCACATGTACCTACAGAGAGTATACACCGGGTGTGGAATGCATTTGGGAAGATGCAGTATAGTATTGTTAGCGAGCCAAGTGAAGGTCTGAATCAGAGCCGTTTCTTGAAGCGACAGATCGCACAGCTCATTACAGGATGCATCGAGAAGGGAGATTTGTCTGTGGTGGTCTGACGTCCTAACACCGTAGGCTTTTTGATTATATCTTGCATCGTGTTCTTATTAATCTTTTTTCGTTGAAAAGCTTGGCTAAAGTTTGCTGGGACACTCCATATATGTACAACGGCACCGTTATGCGGGAGCACAACGTTAACGTCGAGCGTCGGCGAACTTCCAACAGAGTCAGGCTCGCTTAAACATTTCAGCTGAAGCTCAATGTTTGTCACACAGTTATGCAATCAATACACAAATTTATTACTTATTACATGTGTTTATATTTATAATAAATATTATTCTAGTTATTTTATTTTATTACATATAATAATATTTTATTTATATTATATTTATATCAAAGTCTATTACTATGTTATTACTTTATTACGTCGATCACTCGTTTTCGAGCACTATTACAAAGCTTCAAAAGTCGTTTAGCAAAGTAATTAGGCTTTGTCGTGACGCTGGTGACGTTAAGCGTGTTTTTGTAGTGTTAACAAGCCCGAATAATGCGATTGGGATTTTTTGTGTCATACAGCTGTTTTTTCGTCTTACAGTGCAGTATGATCTTGTGCGCGGCCGTTTACTTCAGCTCTTTCCGGGTCTTACACGCGCGTCTGCTGGTATTTACTGAAGACACTATTTCAGTGCGGTGAAACTGTTCTGTAGAGAACAGGTGTTCTTGATATAAGGCCTTTTAGGAAAGGAAGCACGGCTACGAGTTACGAAGGAGGAGCCGGACAAACGTGAATGGTAGACAGACGCACACTATGTGGTGCGTAAAAATGCTACAGCCTTGTGTCGAAAACAAATTTATTGAAGAAGAACGGCAGATTGGGCGAGTTGGCGTTTTCCATGTTACTTAAAAAACAGCGCTACCGACACAGGACGCAGAAAAGAGAGTGGACACACACACGACGCTGACTTACAACAGCGTTTATTGGAAAAACACGTCTGCTTTTTGCAGTCTTACATCAAGCTTGCGCGCATGCTCATTGTCAGTAAAAGCACTTGCCATTCCCAAAACGTTGCCTCGTGGTCCCGCGCGAGATTAACACAGTTGTTCACCCCTGTTCAACAAGCCCATTTCCTTAGAAGATAAGCCTGCGGAAGGCTGACTAACACAGCCACTACCTTTTCTTATGTGAAACACTTCCGTCACTTTTCTTCTACTGCTATCAGAGTGAACAAAGAGGATTTCTCTGTCATCGAAAAATGGTTCACACTCGTGTTCGAAACAGTGCTTTGCCAGTTTTGTAGAATTCTTGTCTAAATAATTCTGGTGCTCCGATAGCCTCACATTAATGCACCGGCCGGTCTGTCGAATGTAGTACGCACGGCCGCAGGACAAAAGGGTTTTGGGTAGACAACAGCAATATTGCAGGTGATGAACCTATTTCCATGGTTTATTTTACAGCCTGTGTTCTTTCCTATTCCTCCTCTCTTTCTTTGGGCGGCTGCTCCCCCCTTACCAACTTTATTAGGAGCTGAAAACAAAACTTTGACACCATATCTAGGCCCTACTTCTTAAAATCTACGTGAGAGAGAATTAACTTAGGGAATTACCGCTACTTCCTTACTCCTTTCAACCGGACTATTACGCTGCTCAAAGTCGCGTTTGGAGGGTTTTAACTTTCTGAGTATTTTGCCTGCACATGAGACAAGGACCGAGTCCTTGAAACCGACCTCCCTGCAACAATGTACCTGTGCCGTCGGCTGCTCCGGTTCTGCTCCGTCGGCTGCTGCTTACAGCGCGGCCGCGCCGTATCTTGAACGCGATCTGCGATGCGGGTGCAGTGCGCGCCCGCGCGGGCCTCATCTTCAAGGCGATCCGAGATGGGGACAAAGTGCATGCGCCGAGTGCCGGTAGCTTCGTATGCGCTCTGCTTTCGACGTTTAGTTCGCGCTGAAGCGAGATGAGAGACAGCGCGAAGGTCAATTTGTCCGCTGCTGCTGGCGCGCTTTCTCACTCCAGCGTTTTCACAGCGAGTTTCCGCGGTCATCGAGCGAGATGTGTTCATGTTTACCTGTGCGCGCGTGACACCGTGCTTGTCTATTTAGTTAGTAAGCGACTGTTTACAACTTTAAACGCCCCAATAAACTACTATCCTTGCTTCGTATAGCTCACTACTAATTTGCTGTCGCAATCGATGCTTCGCCTTTCGGGCGAAACTTCGACTTTTTTAGGTACGTAGATGATTTTCTTGTGATTGTAGATTCCTTCGAGCCTGAAACTGTGCCGCATGTTCTTGATGTCTTTAAACAAAACGGATCAGGGTTCAAATTCACCAATGAAGTTCCACAACGTTTCATACTGCAATACTTAGATTTAAAGCTCACCTTAGAACAAGACCACCTGTGTTGGCAGTACTCCCCTAGGAGCGAGAATCCCCTGTTGAACTGCAGGTCTTGCCACGCAAAACTGGTAAAAAGTGGGATTAGTTGCCGGATGCATGAGTATGACAGTCAAGAAATTTTGTCGTCATACGATAAGCAGTAGTCTCGAGGCCCAGGGAGGCCGGTTTCAAAGACTCGGTCCTTGTCTCATGTGCAGGCAAAATGCTCAGAAAGTTAAGACCCCCCCCAACCCGCCAAAGTACTAATCTTGGCTATACGCTGTAAAATAATTTACCCCCTTAAATGTGAATAAGGGTGTAAATTGGTTTATAACTCACTCTCTTACACCCTTTTTAGGTGTAAAGGTGTGAGTTATAGATCGTATTAGACCGTTGTTTATTTTAAGGATGTAAATGGTTTTACAGTGTAATTGGGGACACGATGTACCGTGGTGTGCTTTGTGATATACCGGCGCTGGGAACGGCCGCGACATAGAACCTACACTATTTTAGACGCCCAATTTGTAATGTATCTTTGATTGCAGCTTACTTTTTGTTATGAACCGCCTATATAATTATTTCCTACCGATTAGTTTCTACTCTGAAGAACCGCATCAAGCAATTCGTGGCAACGGATTTGAAGTAATGTCGAAGATATGTTGGTTTGAATACTAGTGCCACGCTTTCTTCAAAAGCAGAACATACGTACAGTACACTTAACATTTGAATGGCAGCGTCCGCCTTATGTGCATATTCCAGTGTTAAGTCTGTTTCTATATTTATGTTAAGGAAAAGGTTTGCCTTGGGGCCAACTGTAATTTCCTTATATTCAAATACATGTAAAACGCACTAACGCTCTAATTAAACAAAAGCTGAACCGAGTTTAATATAGGTTCTTGAATTTAAGAAAGAAAGCTCAATTCTACCGGCGGTAGCAATCAGAATTTTGATTCAGGGCTTAAAAGTTTTCACGATGTTTTCGGAAAATCTGCAACCTAATAAAACAAAAACAGACAGAAGAACTTAGTTCACAAATTTATAACTCAGTACCAGTAAAAGTTATCATCGTTGTTCTGTAAACTGCGTCTGTTAAAGCATCTTAACCGGACAAACTTATACGTGAGTTGGCAGCTCACGTGAAACTTTTTGTGTCTACGAGGGGTTTTGTAAAAGTCCTTCTCACAAAGCATACAGTGGTCTATCGGGGAGCGGTTCATAACTCAGTAATTTTCTCCACTTTGGCTGTCCCAGTATATGAAGTTTACATAATCGTGATATCGTTTTTTATTGCAGAGTTACAGCGTCGTAACCCTGATGCTTAAGAGTTTTTTAAGCTTGTCAATTTTCGAGAACTTTTCTTACAAAACTGACTGCCTTTGTCAAAAAGCACTTCCTACGGTCGGTTCATATTAAGACTCTTTTGAATTCATCAAACAGCCAAATTCGGTGAGTGTGGATTCCAAGAATACTAGATTTCTTCCTTCTGATGTGCTACGTCTAAGAGCTATGGAGGTAAAGAGCGTCGGCGGGCTAGTTGGACTGTAAAAAAAATATCCCTTTAAAAGTAAACAAGGGTGAAAATTGGTCTTTAACTGGTCTGTAACTCAAACCCTTACACCCAAAAAGGGTTAAAGAGTGTGTGTTATAGACCCATTTACACGCCTATAACTTTTAAGGGTGTAAAATATTTCACAGTGTGGTTGTGATTCATGATTGCAAATGCAGTGTGCCTCAACGAGGACAGAGAAATAAAATGAAAACACTGTGTATGCGTTATTTTCCTTCTCTGTCCTCGTGCAGTGGGGCTGCATTTGTTATCGGAGATCAAGCTGCCTCAAAGAACATATTGAGCGCTGCTTTCCGATGGCTCTTCGGGTGTCTACGGCTGGCTGCCGGCGGAGGTGGTGAGCTGCTGCAGGATGACACCGTACATGATGACCGATCCGAGGGTGTTCACGTAGAACCGGTCGTCCAGGTCGAACACGTTGAGCCCGGTGAGCGCGAACGCCTCGCCCGAGGAGGCGCAGCGCCGCAGTATTTTGACCGCGCCGCACACGGGGCCGCGCCGCGGGTCCGCGCGGCTGCTCAGTCCGGGGCCCAACGTCGTCGCCATCCTTCGGGCCTCGGCGTGCACCGAGCACAGCCGGTGCGAGAGCAGCACGTACACCGAGAGCAGGTAGAGGTTGCGGGGCAGGAGGGCGCCGTGCGCCCAGAAAGAGCGGCTGTTTTCGGCGAAGCTGCGCGACAGGAAAACAGCAGACGCTTTGTTGGGATGAATAACGTTATAAGGCGCAGCGCTCGTCAGACGCTTCCGCAATGATACACGTGAGCCAGCCGAGCAGAAACACGCTCAATGGTGTGTT
The DNA here is from genome assembly GCF_013339745.2 of Dermacentor silvarum. NCBI lineage: Eukaryota > Metazoa > Arthropoda > Arachnida > Ixodida > Ixodidae > Dermacentor > Dermacentor silvarum. The sequence goes on along the minus strand of NC_051163.1, from coordinate 59,910,039 downwards.
CCAATTCTGGGTCTGCATCGGAGACAATCTACGTAGCCAGATAAGCAGACAGCTTCGAAACCGTATGCTCCTGGAACCGTCTGGAAGACCATTGGAAGACGATCAGAAGGCTGGCTGGGCTAGATGGATGCTATGACCGTCCTCATTGAAACGGGGCGGTGGGTTGCGCCACCACTCTCTTTTTCTTATTTTGCCTAATGTCTTACCGACGTTTTTTTTTTGAACACAAAAATTCCCAGCATCAAATTTTCTGAACCATTATTGGGAAATTTGTTTTTGTACGCCTCCATTGTTTGTGTGGTCTCCCTACTTTACTGCCACAATGGCGCCTCTGCGAGTTGACGCCACCTCGTGGCAATAAAAAAAAAGCTAGGAAAAGCGCATATTATTTCTGTAATTTAACTCCTTGCACGTACGAACCTATGAAAAGCACAACGTGACCCACATTAAGCGCATATGGTTTCTTGTGCACAGAAGACCTTCCCGTCGAGTTTCCAAGCATTCTGCTCAGTCGCCATCTCGTTTGGACAGCAATGTAGCCTGCAGCGTTTTTGACTTCGATGCTATCTTTGCGAGACTGTCTACTGTGACGTCTTCGTCAGAATCGGAACGAGACTTAAAATGGCTGCCGTCCAATTAGCCATCTACTGTAGGCGAGTAATGGGACGCGACCCCATGGCCGTATCTCGCCATCGGTTCAGGGATTATAGCTATGGCTACTCTTTATTTATTATTTATTTAGTTATTTATTTATTCATTCATCTATTTTTACCCTCAGGGTACATATTACATTACAGAGGGGAGGGGCAAACGTACATGATATATATCAATCTGATAATAGGCAAGAATTAATTGAGAAAATAACATGCAGCAGCAATACACACGCAAGTAAGCACATAAATACAATAATATATACGATAAATATACATATAACACACCACGCAGAAATACAACACAGAGAATAGAGTCACACAATACTTAAAGACCAGCTAATCAACTAGTTAGCAAGGCATTTTTAAAACGTATGGGGTTGCTGATACACGTTATAGACCCAGGACAATATAGCGGACAAGCCAGGCCGCCACGAAAGAAACGCGATAAGAAGGCTAATTGTTAAGATCAGCAGACTGCTAGGGGTCAGCGCAGATCTAAGAAAATTTATTAGCATCGTCGTTGATTTCAAAATAATGAGGGCACGCGTTGCATAAAAGTTCGCGACGTCTAAGCATGTGCGAACGGCGGCACATTTTACTTAAGCCTTCTGTGAACTTTTATGGTTGCAGTGAACTCAATTGAAACAGGACGGCCACACTGAACTTTATTTTCACGCTGGTTAGGGAACGTAAACGTCGAACGTCCTCGATAAATCATCATAACTAAATTTGAATACCTCTGACCTGAGCGGTATGCAGAATTACAATGGTTGTAATGACCGTCGTTCACCACAAGCTAACACTGAACTTAGCAAACCTTTTCGCAAACTAGGCTGATAACTACCTCTTTTCAATAAATTATTGATTGGTTAATTATCTAGTCACTCAATCATTCCTACAGAGTTATTTTCATGGTCATGCTGACTGTCTCGCGCGCTGGAGGTCAAAAGCATCGATAACCCACTCACCTCAGCCCTATGTGGACAGACGCTACGATGGCGAGCATGAGCTCCGCGTACCAGACGAGCACCAGAAGCGAGAAGGCTGCTTCCAGGGAGTGAACCTCCTTGAAGACGTCGAGCAGGGCAGCCCCAAACTCCCTGACTTCATGCGCGGTGACGGTTCCGACCCGTCGCGAGTTGAGGGCCAGACTGCGTATGGCCGCCTGAACGTCTTCAGCTAACCGCATGTAATTCAGCATGACCGCCAGCTTAAGCAGGCCGGCGACGTAGAAGCAGGCAAGATCTCCCAGCTGTCGGCTCGACAGGGAGAACATTCCGCCCGAATACATGGACCGTTTGGAAACGAGCGCGAACATTCTCAACAAGGCGTTTCCGGCGCTGCTGCCTGGGCTCGGGCGCCTGGACCGCGCAGCGCTCGCATACTTGAACGGCTTGAAGGACTGGGCGCAAACGTCGAGGATGGCAAAGACGAGGAACGAACAGACCAGGAGTGCTCTGCTGAGACTGGGCATTCGAAACTGATGCTTAGCGGCAGGTTTGAGGTCGGCCTGACTTTTCAGCCGTCGGGGCTTGAGCTTGCCCACCGACGACATGAAGATGTGGCCGCTTAGCGTACTTGCCAGCAAGCTGGTGAGAAGCTGAAGGTGAGGGAAGGAAAGCTTTACCTTGGAGCTCTCGGAGAAAACGTCGATTGCTAGAAGGACCAACTGGTACGCTGCCAGGACGTCGACGATGATGAGGACAAAGTATCGTGGCCACGTTACGGGTGCCGAGCGCTCTTGGTAATCATCCATTGCTTACTGCAGTCGAGTGTGCCTGGGTGGTGTCAGGAAAGCCTCGCAGGGTTTTAAGCGAAAATCGTCCTGGTGACAGTTGCTGGGATGACGCGCCTTTTGAGGTATTGGGAGACTCTCTATCCGTGTGATTTTAAACTGAAGCGCACAAGCAAAGAATTCACACCTCCTTGGGAATATCAGCTCGGAGAGCGCCTGTGTACAAAGATTTCTGTTGTGTCCTTTGAAGAGTGCCGTCAGGAGCAACGGTGGTATTGAAGAACTATACTGAACCAAGTGGCCCAATAACGTAACCAACCCTACCCGCGAAGGAAAAAGTGCTAGCACTCAGTGTCATGAAGAGTAGCCGTAAACAACATGCGATGAAAGTGTGGAATCGTCTGTAAGACTAGTAAGAGGTACTGCGGATACCTCACTCTTACTGATATATTTTTCTTGCATGTCGATCGGTTGATCGGCGCCAGACACACACTTCACGTGATTGGCGGACTTCTGTGCTTGTTAATTATAGAATGAAATATGCAAAGTAGAACATAATGATATGTAGGAGCATCAACGCACAATCGATAACTACTTTATTGAGTTTACGAAGCTTCAAAAATAACTTTTTCTGAGGACATGCAGTGACTGCGGACGTAATTATAGTGTACGCGTCCGGTAATTAGAAGTACCTCGTCGAACGAAACTCTCATCGACCGGTTGTACAATTGCTCACTTGAACTATTGATCTGCATGGTTTGAAGTGGGCAACCTACATGTTCTTGACGATTCTCCTTTGTTCATTTTCATTTGGTATTTGCCTCGCCCCGGGTGTGAAGTCGATGTTTGAGCCTCTGAGCGCAATGCCATTGGTGCACTTTCCAGTCGATACATACTTTTTGAAATGTTGCGGGTGCAAAGCATAAATTTAACGCTCAGTTGCTTCAAGAAATTAATCGACGCATACAAGATACTCCCGCTCATCGCTTTAACAAGTGCATAGAGGTGATCAAAGCCATTATTTCGAGTTCGACATTCGACATGCTGTTTGTTTTCGACATGTATCTGATAAAGCCTAACATGTGAGCTGTGTCGTCGAATTTCTTCACTCGCTCACCGCAACCTTTCTTTTTTGTTTTTATTTGTTACAGTAATGCGCGCATGTTGCGCAGCTTACTAGCTCTGGCATATCTGCGATAGGCATCTTATTAGAAGCCTAAGGCGCCACAAGGACGTCACACAAGGAATCGGAAAAAGCAATGCACACCATAACAGTACATCGACCATACAATATCGACGTGTTATAGCACTCGCAGACTTGTACGTAACGAATCACGTGTTATTATTTATCATAATCAATTTCATTTTTTGGTAATTTACTAATTTAGCGGTTACTTTGTTTCCTCAGTAACGATTGCTGTAAATCAATTACATTTTTTAGTAAACATTGACATGTCAATAGTTTATTCACGAGACAAGCGACGCAAATTTGAGAACCTGAATATACCCGCCGTGGTTGCTTAGTGGCTATGGTGTGGTACAAATTATTCCGGAGTCCGCCACCACGGCGTGCCTCATAATCAGATGATGGTTTTGGCACGTAAAACCTGATAATTTTTTTAGAACTTGAATTTGGTTGGAGTTGCAGTAGAATTCGCGAGATCGTGCAACACACCAGCCTCGCTTCACGTTTACAGACAGGCAAACCTGAATGCACAGTATTTGTTTTCTCATCCTGACGCTCCACCAGATGTTGGTCGATGAATTGAACATGTGCTGGTATTTCTCGATAACGAAGTCCACTTAGGATGCAACAGCCGGAAAATTACATACGGACGATGTTTTCAGCTTTACATTGGCCTAACCTGGAGGCGTTTTAAGGCGATAGCGTTAAGGACCCCGTGTTGCAGAAAATCTGGCGTCGGCGCCGGTGTGGGCGCAGGTGCGCCGGCGTCGTTGGCTGAAATAATCGTTCCGAATCACCCCGACCGCGCAGGCCCTCCGCGTGGCGCAAGGCATTAGGAAACAAAATTGAATTTCTCAAAGTAAAATCCGTCACAAAAATTGTAAAGTACGACTTACCACAACCTAGGGATATGATAGCATCGGACTGTAATTTGAATGTACGAGAAAACGTAGTTATGTTGCAAGGAAACTCAAACACAAACCCCTTTTCCAGCATTTCTACAATTCATACAGCGGTGCGCCGCGGTTCATTCCTTGCAAAAACAGCACCCAGATGGCGCTCGCCTCCTCGGCAGCCTAGCGAGCCTACATGCATACGGCAGCCGTGAGCGGGGCTGAAATTGGACAAAAATGTGGTTGATCCCTCTTATATAGGAATCGGTGTAGAACACGAAAGTGAAACGTGTCTTCACAGAAGTAGTGTAATGTTTATTGCACATTGATATATAATGTCTATTGGTGTTTTGTGGCTAAAGCGCCCTTAGGCGTTGATGCACCCACGCTGACGCCTGGTGGCACGTCTCCTCCATCACGACTACCAACGTCGATGACCATGAGCAACCGTCGTGCATATGGAAGCTGCACTACGCTGCACTACGCTAGCACAACGCGAAAGACGAAGCACGTAACTGACACACTAATACAACGCGCAAGACAAAGCACGTAACTGAATCGTCACCGAGTCAAATCAGCGCGTACAGCGCGTCGTAATTGCAGCCTCCGCGATCAACTTCAGAAACATTTTCAGAGCTAATTGCGGAGGCCACGCTCCGCTGTGCTGAGTACGGTGAACGCCACCTAGGTGGCGTTGGTAGTGCTTCTTGATGCCAGCGTCCCTTCGAATGCTGGCATCGAGGCGTCGTAGTGCTGAGACCACCGAAGCGTTCACTGTCGGTGCGCGTTAGTGTCATAATGCAGTACTTCTCTTTTCTGCTCGTAGGCGGCGGCACCGCCCCGAGCAAGAGCGCGGGTACACGGAGGAGTATTAGATATATAAGGCGCGTCTGTGTAGCTCTCTGCAAATGCGTTTGTGGCGCAATGGGTTAAACGCTCGGCGATCTATCGTCGCGGACCGAGAGGGCGTGGGTTCGATTTCCAAATTTTGCATGTTTGTGGAACTTTTTCTTCTGGTTTCTTTCTTTGTATTATGTTCGTGTATGTTCGTGTGACGTATTTCCGTGACGGAAATACGTCAGTGAAGTCTTGGTGGACCCCGGCATAAAACACTTTCGTGTTAAAAAGCTGCCGTTGCCGGGAAGCCAGATAAGCAGCTAGGGATATTTGAATGCTATCGCATTCCACTCTTAAACGCGAAGCTTAAGCCTCCTCCAAATTTTTCTCCAAGTCCCAGGAACAAAGAAGCGCTGCGCATCTTAGAGAACCCAGATGCTTAGTATCTACAGTATGTTGTGAAAGATCCGATACCTTACACCCCAGTGCGCATGCTTAGAGACCTGGTTCATCTTCCTGTCTTTCGTCTCACTTGCCTCCTCGAGCAAGTTTTGAGTACCGCTGCTAGTGTCTTCACAACAAAAATAAAGAACGATGTCTACGACTTTTTAAAAATGCAATTGTTAGTGCAGATAAGCAATATGTGAAGGGCTGCAGAGGACGCCCTAAAAGGGCCAGGCCAGCTCCTTCTGTTTATTGTGCCCATGAAAAATTTAATAGAAGTTCTGAGGAAAGTAACGTAGAAGTAATCGATTACTATTGAACAATAACTCAAAAATAATTCATTGGTAACTGTAATCAATTACACTTTTGAATGAAGTAATTGTAAGTGTAGTCGGTAACTTTTTTGTGTAACGTGTATAAGTCTGCATAGCAGAGACACAACATATTGTCACATTCGTGACAGTTACTGCTTCTGTTATTGGCCCTTCACCATTTACATTCTTGAAGCATTCCCCCCCCCCCCCCTTTTTTTGTTTTCTATTACAGTTACTCACCTTTTACTAACCAATGAAAAATCACGCGGCAGGTTTCGAAGTATTTATTTGACCTCTTCATTCATACTGCATGCAGTAGATACAGCCATTGTAAACTACGTCATGTCGGGATAAAACAAATTTTGTTGTTAAAAAATAAAAGCAGTGTGTACAGAGACTTTAAAGTTGAGCGTTGTAGAGATCTGTAGAGAGTTGTGTTTGCAGGGAAGCTTTTATCGCGTCACAATGAAAGTGCAAATTACAGCACTAGCCATAGCAATTGTCGGTGGAGTGCCAACATCTTGAAGTTGATGTGCTGTAGTCTGCAGACGCAATCCTCTGACTTTTCAACATACTTAAAGTCGTGTGCTTAATTTTGACATGTACCATACCTTGACCTTAGTTTTAACACCCTCAAGGTGGCGTGCGTTGCTTTACATAACCAATCCTGTGATTTTCTTTTCACTTTATTTGAAAAAAAAATACAGACGCTTACAGGGATGACCCGTCGTTCCCAATGAAAACAAAGAGATCTCAAAGAGCAACGTACAAGAAGAAGGAACGAATAAGCAGCAGGAACAAGAAATAAAGTAACACAGGTAGCAACTATCACAGCTTCGCAGAATCTCGTGTCCGTCTCCGTTTTGTCGCCGGGCATGGTCGGCGGAACATCTGGCCGTTGGCTCGAATCCATACGTTGGCGACTGCAATAGCAAATAGAGTGCAGCAGAGTATGTCGGCTAACATCGATGAGCGAAACGAAATATTTAAGGATAGTAAAACGTGCTCTTTGTTCTGTCAGACATGTGCGGTGGAGGATGGGCAACCATTAATATGTTACGAGTAATCGAAGTACAGCACGGTACCTAGTTAAGGAGACATAGAAGGGTATTCGAGGCGTCTCTATTTTTTAACGCCCACACAGCTGAAACACTCCTACAATATTTAATGGAAAAATATTGCTTATGGGGCACATTTTGTTAACTTCTATGAATTAAAAATAGGCTTCATGCTTTATTTAGCTGTAATCGGTAGCCGATTAGTAAACGGGGGTTCCCTTTGTGGAGAGTGCAGTACAGTTGGCGTAGATTGACAATCATTTACGGTTTGTGCTATCGCAATTGTTTTCGTATTTTGCGCTTGCGTTTGAATAATATTGACATTTCACTTCATGAGAAAGAGCGCCTCGGGTCCTGAAAGCCCATAGGTGCAGTTGGCGTCAAAAGTGTGAAGATCTCTGGACGTGAGAAAACGTCGAATTTCCGAGCAGTTTGCGAGTGTAGCCAGTAAAACCGTACGGCACTTTGTTGGTTGCATATACTATTAAAAGTTGCAAATAGAAACACCACGCAGCGTATATGGCCAGAGTGCGAATATGTCCAGCTTTTTCTGAGATCACGTGGTCCGGAAGCTTTTGCGATAACTGCGGGCACTATGAGTATGGAGAGTAATAGATCCATTGCAGTATGCGTAGACGTACCCTCCTTTGTGCCGTGTACCACGGCGCATCCGCCGTGCAACGTGTTCACGTCGTAGCTGCCGTCCTCGCGCATGTTGTACCAGAAGGCAGCCGAGCCCTGCAAGTAGACACGCAAGAAGATTTGAATTGTTTAATGCCTGAGCATTCTTTGGCGAGTACCTCAGCCCCTTCACGCGAAAAGTGTAATGCCTTGTATCTGCACAAAAAGGTGTAATTTGCAACGTTATGACATGGAATCGTTATAATAGTGTTACTGTAGATCATGGATAGCTTTATAAGTGATAACGAGCCATTTAAATCAAGAAAAAGAAATTAAAAACAGAGTACGCATAGAGATACACGGGGCTCCTCAGAAAATGCATGGGGAAACTTATAGCAGTGGGAGGTACATACAGCTTGCCCGTTTCGACTTGGCAGGGCAAAAGTCCTTATTTAGCCAGGTCAGGCAGGCGGCAGAGGCCAGTGGGGCCCTGGACTGAGGGGTTCCGACCACCACTCCTTAAAATGTTTTCCAGTCAAATAAAGTTTTCTTTATATATATATATATATATATATATATATATATATATATATATATATAGTAAGGGTAGCTAGGCTAACTGAAATTGGGGATGGGTCAACTGGAAATCTGGAGGTGGGCCAGCTCAATTGGGGATTGGAAGAGTTGGGGGGAAGCTTAAAATTTGGGGGTTGGCCAGATTGAAATTTGCGAGTGGGCCAACTTGAAATTTATGGGTGAGCACCTGAAATGTAGGGGTGGGCCAACTTAAATGTGGGGTAGCCCTACTTGAAATTTGGGGGGTGTGCCAACTGAAATTTGGGATTGGGCCAATTTAAAATTTGGGGGCGGGCCAATTTGAACGTTTGACATCAACGTTAACTTACAACGGGCAAACTTAAATTTTGGGCGTAGGCTGACTTGAATGTGGGACAACTTAAATTTGGGCATGGACCAACTTCAATTTCGGTATGGGTCAACTTGAAATGCGGGGTTGGAACAAATTGTAATTTGGGGTAGACCTACCTAAATTTGGGGGTGCACCAATTTCAAATGGGGGTGTAATCGATCTTGAGATTTTGGGGCGGTGCTATGTCCAATTGAACGCTGCTGAGCATCCTTCGATTTATGGAGGGAGGAGGAAACAACTTTATTGACACCAAGGACTAGGTCAGGTGAGGGTGGGGGATAGGCCCCTCGAAGGGGCGAGTAGGTTTGTTTGGGCAATAACGATATATATGATCAAAGTTGGCTCGCGGACTCGAGCAGAGACGAAAATGGGGTAAGGCGTCAGGCGCCAGGTGCTCTGATGGACTAGAGAATGGATGAAATGAGAAGTGAAAGTGCTCGTTTGAAATCGGTGCCAAACGACATGCTCAGCCTGGGACAGGGATTTGTGAGGTGGGAAATATAGCTCATGCGGGAATTGCGGTTTCCATTTATGAACTCCTCGCGTACAAACGAGCACATTGAGACCAAGTTGAGAGGCTTGGCCCGTTTTCATTGGGCCTTACCGACGCGCATTTAGAATGCCGGCGAGAGCTTGTGCGGGCGCACAACACAGGCTTGCGAGGATGATGCTGCATCACGACGATGCGCTCTCCCCTCACGCACCACCTCACGCACCACCTCACGCGCTACTGCAGCATCTAGGGGCCAATTTCGCCCCCTCTGCTCCGTCGAAGAGCGCTCGTGCTTAGCGCTCCGGCTCAATTGGTACGATATCTTTAAAGGGGCCGGATGCGGCGAGAAAAAAATCGGTCAATTGTCCACTGAAGCCTAACCATTCTTTGCCATCGGAAAGGCCATGGGTAGACGCGCATAAGCTAGGAAAAGCAAGTAATCAAAAGTGAAGTCACAGCCAAGCCAAACAATACTTACGTATTAGTAGACAATTCTCAGAATTTCTGTAGCTTTATTTTTTTTAGTCTCCTTTCATCGTAATTCAACAAGACTGACTTACTGAAAATCGCATAGCAATTAAGGCACAATAAAAGGTTAGGAAACAGTGCTCGGATTCTACATTTTACCCTGACAGCAAATAGCGATCTCTCAGTACTATGACCCACACCTGTAGCTCAGTGGCTATGGCGTCGCGCTGCTGAGCGCGAGGTCGCGGGTTGGAACCCCGCCGCATAGGCCAGATTACGACTGGGGCGGAATCCATAGAGGATCGCGTACCGCGCTTTCGGCGCACGTTGAAGAACCCTGGATGGTCCAGTATATCCGCCCTATAGTACGGCATTCCTCAAAACCCACTGTGCAATTTCGGGACCTTCAATTATCAATTTAGTATAAATTTTAATTCTGCCGTGAAACGTCTTTAACATTGGTGAGAGGGCGTCGCTTGCTAAATGAGACCGTACGTAAGCCTACTAGCTGTAGCATAAATTAGGCGTGTAAGCTTTCTAATGCATGAGTAAATGCAACTTGTGCATTTGGTTAGGCTGTAACCTCGTGACCATACACGATTCCGCAGCACGCAGAAGACGTTTCCTGTTCTCCACGGCGACTGCGTCCCTAATACGGCATATCCGACTTTTTTTTTTTTCGCAGTAATATGAAAGGCGGTCACACAGCATTCGCGAAGAAAGCGTAGTCTCATCGAGTAGATAGATGCTTCAAAAAATCCGACATCCGTGTGCTTGCTTCTATTTACTACGGACAATAATATGACATGTAATAGCTTTCGACACAGACTCCAAGAAAATATAACTGTGCAAAACGGAGAAGAAGCTTGTTAGACACTCAGGAAGCGGGAGGTCATCGTGTGAACTTCCTGGCACAGCGATCGCGATAAGGAAACGGAAAAGGGGAAGTACCGGAAAGACCACAGAGGTTAAAAAGCTTGCCATGTTAGCGCCGTCAGACACGGTTTGTGAGAGTGCTTGTCAAGCGAACGACAGGACTCCGTCGTCCATGGTTCTTCCTGGGGCGTCAGCTGTCCGTCATACGTTTTCACCTTCTACATACTCGCTCTTTCAATTCCTATCGAGTTAGTTTCTGGCTGTTATCACGGTCACTATGTTTTGTTTGTTTACCATTTCTGCTTGCTTTCAGACCAGGCGTCCACGAGGAGCGTCTGACAGTTCAGGCGTGACAGTTGCCTTCGACACTTCTTGCTGACCGTCATTGTGTCAAAGGCCCAGACATATCCGTAGTAGTTTTCTTGGTCTCGATATGACCTCCATAATTTCCGGCCGTATGAGTTTGGGTATTTGCCGCGAAAGACACTGCCATTACGAATGGGTAGGCAACTTCCCAGGTTGCAGAGTCGTGTCATCAGATTTGAGTCAAGGTTATTCTGGGCCGCTTTCTTTGTACTTAGGCATCGTAACTTACAGGGAAACGAATAAGCATCAGTAGCGTTGTTATTGGCGAAAAGTACCAACATTACAATCGCTACCATGAACGACCTTGAAGACCACTGGTGTAATAGCAAATGAGTACCATGCGACGAGTATCACAGTGAGCGCACTACAAAGATCAAATGTAAATGCTAATTAAGGAAATGGGTCTTTTAACCTACAGTCCCTATTGTTCCGGAGTAAATGGGTGAATTATTCAGTTGATTTTCGATTACCATTGACAAGTTCCCAGATCTATGAATGCACTCTTCTATGAGTACGGGTGTGTTGCAACCATTTTCGTACGACCTTTTTGCCAGGTAAAATAGAATAATCAATTGACTCTTACCATTCGTGGAGAGAGAGCCGTCTTGGCGTAGGGGAACGTGGTCGAACCCCCAAAACTGACGTCTGAGAGCTGTTACAGTGAAAAAAAAAAATGTCACAGTTCGCCCTAAGGGCGAAGCAATGAATGCGATAGCAACACAGCAATGTCATACGAAGTAAGGTGAGCGGCTTTGGTAGCAATATGAATTGTAGTAAACATGAGCTGATTAAGTAAGCAGGTGTGCTGCGGCGTAAGTAGACCGACATGAAGAGAGACTCGATGACCACGAGAAGGCGCGTGTGAAACGGTGGTGTTGATGAGAAGCGCTTCCCGTGGGCAGCGCGCGTGCGAAGGGACACACCTGTAGCGCTGCACTGCCGATCCGGGCAGCATTACATGTGTAGCGTGCGTTGGAAAATGTGACCCGACTATTACTAACTGAATGAACAAGCGTGGTGTGAGCGCGCACAAACAAACATGAAGAGATCACACTGAATGACTGCAGACAACGACTGTCAAAACGCTGGCAGCAAGCATACGCCGCTGCGGGCGAAGGTACGTGCGGTCTATCGCTTCAACAGAAACGGAGCCGCGAATGCACGGCGCTTAAAGTTCAGAGCCGTGTGGAGATAAGAGACGGTGCGGCGAGCGACGAGCGCGGTTGTTGGCAGAAGAAAAGTGCCCCCCCCCCCCCCCGCTTCCTCCGGCGCTGGCTTCCCGCTTCCTTGCTTGCGCGTGGGAGAGATAAGAGACCGTGCGGTCGAGCGACGAGCGCGGTTGTTGGCACAGTAGAAGTGCCCCCCCCCCCCCCCCCCCCCCCCTCCCCCCGCTCCCTCCGGCGCTGGCTTCCCGCTTCGTTGCTTGCGCGTGGGGGATTGAGTGCGTTCGCTCTCCGTGATAGCGCGCGTCCCAGCACGCTTGCGCTCGGGCATACGGCGCGCGGTGAAGATTTTATCTATACGGAACCTCACGGCGACGGCGACGGCGACGGCGACGCCGACGGCAGAAATCCGGTTGAAGTGTCCATATAATTGCTATCGCAATAAAAAGTGATTTATTACGGCAGCACACTTATAACTACCATCAAAAGGCGAGGACCGCCTTCGTAAAAGGGTAGAGAGAGAAGCGACAATGGAAAATTCAGATTAAGTATTGTTTACTACCACTGGTAAAAATGGTGCATCGAACGGAACATTATAACAGTCATTGAGGAAGTGATTAACAATGGATTAACAAGGAATGTCGCTGCAGCCAACCTTTTGACTGCAACTGCTTTTAATAGCAGCGTTTTTATGTACGCGTAGCTCACACTTCCCGACCCTCAAAGGGGGAAGAGGGGGAGAATTGGCCGACACGTAGAGTAAGGATGATTGAAGTCGAAGTGTTCGAAAAAAATACGAAATTCGGCAGAGACGCTGAAGACTGCTCACGTGCGGGAGTGCGAAAACACTATACTGTTTGTAGACCACGAAACGTCATGAGCGCCCTTATTTTATACACTCATGACGTGGCGCTATCTTCTCCGTGTTGTCTGCACCGTCACGTGACCAATGACGCACGCACTAGGTCATACCTTTAGTCTGCTAGATGGCTGCGACATGACGTGTGCAATCACGAACGCACTGGACACACCTTTAGTCAGGCAAAACAGTGGAGCCACCCTGGCGTCGAGGAAGCTTGTTCGTCTCGCACCCAGGAGCCCCGCTTTCAATTCGCACCGTGACCAAAACGTAACCAATTTTCTCTTTAAAGCCATCCATTTACTTTCTTTAGAAGAACCTCCCTGAGAAATGTGGCGTAAATCTGAGCATTTTTGACGTGTTTTTACTCTTTGCGGCGTCGGCCATTTTATTGCGATAGCAATTATATGGAACACTTCAACCGGATTGCTGCCGTCGGCGTCGCCTTCGCCGTTGCCGTGAGGTTCCGTATAAAGTACAAGGGCGAATAAAATCGTCGCCGCGCGCCGTATGCGCGAGTGAAAGCGCGCTATCACGGAGAGCGAACGCACGGCGGAAAGCAAACGCGACCGTCGCGCGAAAGGCCGTGGGGGTATGGGAGGGAGGGAGGGAGGCGGGGCGACGCTGTGCTTGCTTCACCAAATACTTATCTTGCAACCGGGCGCAAGGGGAACTGGCCACTCAATCTCCCACGCGAAAGCAAGAAAGCGGGAAGGCAGCGCGGGAGGGAGGCGGGGGGGGGGGCAGCTTATCCTATGCCAACAACTTCCTCTGCACAACTCCTCTGCACTTTGCCCGGAGGTGGCGGTCGCCCGCACAGTTTCTTATCTGCGCACGGCTCTGACCTTTGTATGCGTTGTGCATTCGCCGCTCAGTTTCCGTTGAAGCGATAGACCGCGCGGATCTTTGCCCGCTGCGGCGGCTGCGCTTGCTGCCAGCGTTTCGACAGTCGTTGTCTGCGGCCATTCAGTGGGATCTATTCATGTTTGCTTGTGCGCGCTGACACCACGCTTGTTAATTCAGTTAGTAAGCGAATGTGTCCAAGTTTGTGCAGCCCAAAGAACTACTATCCCTACTCCGAATAGCGCTCTACTAATTTGCTATCTCAATTGATGCTTCGCATTTCGCGCGAAACTGCGACATTTTTTTGGTACCATTTTTCGGTCACGCCGACGCCGATAGATTTTCGCGTAATGGAGCGTATAATGCTTTCGCATTAAAAAAGGAGGGGGGGGGGGTGAGGTTTGGTGTTGAGTTGCGATATATATGGTATAGATAGGTGTACCGCTGGTGATTTTTCCAACAGCAGTACTTCTACCTTACAACAGGGTGTAACCAGCAGCAGTACCCTTCTGTGCTAGAAGATAAGGGTACTGTTGTAAGAAGAACCCCGCGCGGTACACCCCTGCCTGTTCCACCTCTGTTACAGCCAAACAACAAACACCATTTTCTGTTCTTTTTTGAACACTTCGACTTCCCTCATCTAAGCCTACGTATCAGTCTATTCTCCCCCTCTTCCTCTTTTGAGGGTGGGGATGTGGATGATGATGATAATGGATGGGATTTCATGATGCAAAGGCCAAATAGCGTACCTAAAAACGCTGCTAAGGAAAGCAGTCACTGCCCTGACGAAGGCAAGTCCCCATGCCGAAAGGTTGGCTTGAGGGCCATCTCTTGTTCGCCCATTGTTCATCCCTTCAAGCGTCCACCTTCCTGTGAACTTCTCTCTTGTTTGAAGTCTTTGTGGAAGTGTAATGAGTTAGGTGTACTTCTTTTGGGATGCACTTTGACTCGCTCAACACCAAAGTTAAATTGTCTTTCACAAAGTAAGTTTATGTATTTTAGGAAGTAACTACTAGAGGCCTGTGTTATGCAAACATCAATGACAAAGAAATCTGAGCTCGGCCATTGATGATGGACCCGATATTCTTGCAGACGAGTTGTTCGTAGGTTGCGCGCACTGAAGCACACCATGCACGATGTAGTATGAAGAACTTGCAAGTTTGCTTAAAAATGTCTGCTCCCGCTGTACGACATAGACAGACATCGATATAGTGCAGAGAGACCGTAGAAGTTGCGCTCGTCTGTTGCATGTAGCGAAACCCCCCCCCCCCCCCCCCCTTTTTTTTTTTTCCCGGTGCGAATTATTAAGCGACGCAAAGTCATGTGGGTCATTTGAGATATGAGACTTAGGCGCTCACGAACGCTAAGAATATTGACGCGTCTCCGCACTGCACTTGCCTTCAGTTTTATTTTTCTACAGCACAAGGTTTTGAAACTTGCAGTGAAAAAGGCAATGTAACTCGACTTTCTCAAGAAAACGTGTATAACTAGGATGACATGACTATTCTAGGACACAAGAATGAGAAAATGCCATTAGTGGCACTAAAGTCGTTACTCAGGTCCGCCATAAAGCTGACGCGGTGAATTGTTCATATAATTGCAGCAGCATGTTTTTTTTTCTTCCTATTCTCTTTCATACTAAAAAACAATGTCTCGCTTATTTGTATTTAATTTTTTTGGTGAAAGCTTCGTAGCAGCGCGTGCTAACTCAAAGAGATCTAGGCACTTTTCTATTCGGGGGTAGCTCGATTAAGTACCACACGCATGTTGTTTAAGAGAAAATTTTGCAGCGCACACAATTACGGCCTTGCTTGTAAAGATAATCGGAACAATGACATCATTAAGCAATGACTGCACTGAGTGAAGTTACATTTCACGCTTTGGGCAGAAAAAGGCGAATTCTCTAGTGTGCGATGTAGCGACATGAATTCCAGTGCTGAACTGTCTTTATTAGAAATAGCCAGAAATATTTTAATTAAAAATTTTAGTGTGAAACATTGGTGTGATGGTTCTAACGTTTGCAGAACACGAAATTTTAGCCTTGCAAACAGAACGAAAACTTAAAATATGTGCCAAATAACAATTAACAAACTTACGCCTGAATTAAGTAACAAAGACTAAATATTGACCGCGCACCTGTACCCCTCCCCTTCCCACACCCGAATTTCACCAAATCAGGATAGGCGGCATTATGCTACGCGTGCAAACACTCGACTGCCCAATGATCCCCTCCCCTGTCGAATGATCCCCCCCCCCCCCCCCCCCAAATATTTTACTGGCTACGCCACTGCAAGGTATATTTGTGCATTACTGGTATCACAGACGGTTTTCCTATTTCATAATGCACGGTAACGCGCGTCACGTCTACAATTTTGTATTCAAGCTCATGGTTGTTAATGTGGTGCCAGGAATTTCGCCTGTTGGGGCAAAAGAACGCTATCGGCACGTACACTCACTGGAGGTGTTTGCACATGTTTTCCACTGACGTGGACATTCTGTATCTTACAAAATAAACATTTGAAAGCGCAGAAAAATTTTCTTTGCATTTGCTGGAGGCACAATGGTAGAAAACTAAGAGCAACCACAGTTTCCATGTGTAATTTATGTTCATGCAACAAAGGGTTAACAGAAACATATACCTTATTTTGCAACCTCTCTTGCGGAACCTTTATAATGCGGAATTAATTGTACAGGAAAGCATTTCGTTTATCCCCTAGCGTTTTCAGGTTTGAGGTTTTAACTTTCAGAAATAAACAGGGTCGCGCGATTAAAAATACCGAGGTACCACTTTCATCATTGGTATTTCACGGCTCGTTCACTCCTCGTTCACGGCTATTTGATAACTGGTATTTCACCGCTTGTTCAGGTCTTATCTAGCTCTTCAAAGCTGCGCTAAATAGGAAAATGGAACAGTGTCAATAAACTCCACACTGCCGCGAAGGCGTGATTTCGGGATGTGGAATAATCCTTCTTAATACCTTCTTAACTACGAATGCTACGAAACCTTCTTAACTACGCACGAAACGTTCTTAACTACGAATGCTAAACTCGACGAAGGCGGGCAGCAAGACCGCCAAGTACGAAATAAATGTACGTATTTCACACGCACTGAAATTCATTCTATATTAGAGAGTTTGAGTTTGTTAAGTTCTCACCGTAAACTTCTTGGCGATAAACTGATTAAAACTGATGTAACCCGGTAATCCATTTACGGATTACCGGGTTACAAGAGCCGTGGTCGGCAGCAGCAAATCCAGTAGCGAGATCTTGTGACGCTTTGTCCAACCACAATGCAATCAAGACGTGTTTGTGTTGGGGGAGTGTTTCCGTCGAAGGAAAAGTATAAAGGGACAGAAAGTTAACGATTATGTAACTATTACCAATGTTTTCGCCAGTAGTTTATAGAGTACGTTAGATCATTGCAGCATGGAGGTTTGTGTGGGCCATGGTGTTTCATTCTGCGTCATGAGATGTCGCCGCCAGAGTTGTGGACGCCCTACTTCTCTCTCCGGTAAGCCGATATTGCGCGAGCGGTAATAAGTTTACGGACAAGCTAAAACTCTCTATTAAATACGCGGGCGAATCAGAAAGTCCTTGCCCCTATTTTTTACTAACCAAAAAAAGGTACATACAGGTAATTAAAAATACGCTCCATTCTACGTACCTTACACTGTTTTTCCACATAGTCTCCACACCGGTTCAGACATTTGTTACCATCGCAGCAGTAAATTTGAGATGTTCCCTGTTGTAGAATTCGTACGGCTGACTGTGGAACCACCGTGGGACACTGTCTTGTCTTCACGGCGTTTTGCGAACTCACAACACCACCACCTCACACTTCTCAAAGCTAGACACCTTTCCGCATACGTGGGCCGCTTTTCCCTGTGGATTTCGATGGGCGTTCGTCTCTTGCTCCATAGAAAACGAATCACACTTCGTTGCTCGTACGCTGTGGACGTGTCAAGCACAACCGCCATCTTCAACAACTGACAGTAGCGCCATGCCGCGGAGCTACCGGCAGATAAGGCCAGGCCGGTCCTAGAAAGGTCTGCCACTGGGAACGGATATGTTGACATCGCATTTACAGCCGTATTTTGGCTAAAAAAAATTAGGGGCAAATGCTTTCTGATTCGCCGTCGTAATTTATCTGGGAAGCATGCCACAGTTACCTCATTGTGTTTGACGGCGGCTGTGTTGGCGAGATCATTGAAGACCGGATATTCACAACCGGAGTGCTGTCTTTTTTCCCTCTAAGGTGTAAGAAAAAGCAAACAAAAAAGAAAAATACTCTGCCAAGACTGCGAGAAAGTGAACCGAGCGGCACACTTTTTACGCCACGAGTCTCGGACGTCGAGCAGTGCGGGGTTGGTTGCCGTAAACTCACGTAGAACATGAAGGTGGCGATGCGGTCTCCGGAGAACTTATCCTCTTCGTCTACTTGTTCTTGCTGCGTGAACCGGATAGAAAGAACGGAAGAGTTAAAAAAATGCCACACACAAAATCGTCTTAGCTTCATGCAGATGCAGTCCGGCACTCCATAATAAAAAACCAAGAGCTCACTCCGCTGAGCGCGCATTCACGCTCGGGGTCACAGACGAAGAAAATAGAATCAACATAAAAAACTTCAACAATGACGGAGCCACCGTTTTCACTCAGTGTACTCGCGACTCGGTTCGTTTCCTCGACTTCCCAGTATTATTTCTTTAATTCTTTTTGCGTTCTTGCAAGGAGATGGAGCTGGGGATTCTTAACTGCGCTAAGCATGCGATTTGCTCGAGGGGCATGTCAAAGAAAAAAAGAAAGTAAAAAAAAAGAAAACAAAGAACACTACATGTATTGGCCTAGAAGCAACGAAAAGCACCGAAAAGCAACTTTCCCTAGACGTGACGGAAGTCACGTCTAGGGAAAGCAACAGGGGGGATGGCTTCAGACGCCAAATGCAACGAAATTTCAGTTAGGCGAAATAGTGTATATACGAGTACGAATCAGTTTCATTGAACCTCTTTTTTCTGAGCAGACATGGTCGAAATACTGGTGATCACTAGTGATTAATTCACTGTTCTCAACTATTTAAAAATCTTCATTTGATAAAGATCAAATAAAAGGTAATTTAAAGGTTGATTCAACTGTGATAATTCGAAACAGTCTGTGCCACTAATGATTAGAAATAACTTTTTCCTATGATTGCCTTTATTTTCCGCGTCGTCGTTGAGTAGGATTAAAGTGTCAACAAACAAGCATTTAGGTGAACAGTATAACAAATACTGAGAGTGACCAGTGATAGTGATTTTGCAAGTTTGGTGTTGTCGAGTGCGTGCAGCCCACGTCTTTCAGGGCATAAAGTGAAGATTTATTGGCAGGGAAAATTGCATTTCCAAGGTGCCAGCTATAAACGTCATTCGTCCGTGTCGCCAGCGGGAACTATTGAAGTGATAATAAATGAACGAGTAGCTGAAAAATATTGCGAATAACGCCGAGTAACTAGTGATCACTAATAATTTGCAGCAGTTCAATCGGATTGGATTGGATTGTTACACAGCATAGCTTATAGATATCACTTGAAAAGTCAATCAATGGCTAATTCATTTCATATAAAAGGAAATGGTGTGAGGAGCGAGGAGCCGCAACACGCTGGTTGCCTTCCGCTGGTTGACGTCAGCAGAACGTCGTCGACTCGAGAACCACGCGTATGCTCGCGCGGAAGCCTCCCAGTTTCGTTCTCGCGCACTCTGATAGCCGAATTTCGTCGTGCCACTGTTCCGCGATCAATCGCACTTTTGCGGATCAGAAAAAAAAAATTAAATGGTTTGTACCTGTGATTTGTACACAGATCTGGCTCCAATGACCCAGTTCAATGAGCCCGCTCAAATTAAAAGGTTAGAAGTTATTTATTAGCGTTTTGTTAAGTAGTGACTAATTACCTCGTATCACCTGTCACCCCGGGTTCGCCATGTTTCCGAAAGAACCGCCCCTTTGTTTCGAAGGAGCTATTTTAATATACTACTGAAAATCTTCGCAGAAACACCCGCTATAGGCGCACTGGCAGACAGGCAAGGTAGTACGCTAACAGCTCACGACACAACTCTAATGCTTTTCCATGCACCGGCGACTTCCTCAACTGGCTCCGTAACATGACCGTTGGGGCAGCGGAAACACTGTAACGGTGGACGGCCTAAGTTTGTAGCTTGATTGGAAGGCGTAGAGCAGAGAAAGACCTTTCGGCACTGGTAACACTCACAGGCTGGCCAGTATCTGCAGGAACGTATGGATTAAAGGAAAGACTTCCCTGTCGCACACGTCCAGCGCCCCAATAGCAGTACTGGGAACTTATGCTGTGTCTTCGGCCTCGCGCTTCCATTTTGGCGCCATAAACCTAGCTCAGCTTGACCTGTCAATGCTGTCATTGAGGCATTTGTCCCCACAAACGCGGGATATCGCTGAGCAATACTTGAGAGAGATTTTAGTCGTTCTCCTTTGTAGCGCATATCTGAGATGGCACAAAAAGTAACAGTTCCTAGTGTGGGCGTTTATTACGCACATAGTCGGGCCGTACATAGTCCTTGGACAGACTTCGCCTGTCAACTATCGCGTTACTCCTCTTGACGCCCCCACAGACCGCCGTTGCCGAAATACCGAGGTTGTCCACGTCTCCCGCATGAAGCCCTTCACGCGGCGTGCCTCGACACCTTGACGGCCGGCCAGGATGGCCGCTTTCACGTCGGGGGGAAATTAGTGTGGGCGTTTATTACGCACATCTTCCTCATCTGTATGTTATCATCATCATCCTCGCACTTTTACCTATCCTCCTCTTCGCCTGTATATGTGTTCATCATCATCGCCTGTGTGCTGCGCTGGTTCAGCTGACGAGCTCCCGGGCCTAATAAAACGTCGTTCCAACCGAGACGTCACACTAGGCACTTTCTACCTCAACAGTGAAAATCACTTTTAAACCGGTCATCACATTGTCCAGTACTAGAGTGTACTACACTGTCGTTCTGTACAGTTCTCTACATCAATCGTAGGCGCGTTGCACCTGTACTTCTGTCTTTTATTTACACGTGGGAACAGAATCTCCGTTTCCAGATCATCTGCTAAAGTGACGGCGTGTTTGTAGAGCTGCCACTCTTCAGTTATTAAGAACAGCCATTGTGTCTACCAACGCGTTCTTAGCATTCGGACGTCAACGCCCTCTTTTTGGAACAAGCGACTAAGTGAAGCGTATGCGTCAGCATATTTGCCAAGCAAATAATTGCAACCAGAAATTCGCCATCACTGATAGCTGCATGGTGTGTCGTAGCTTTCGCAGAGTTGTGCATTTCTGTCCAGCTGGAAACGTTGTCCAGAGCTTTCGTCACGCTCCCAAGTGGATCCCGAAAGCGGATAACGCTCTCGCGTCGCTTAACCCATCTTGTTTTGCTGAGACCATTAAGTTGGCCACCAAGGATGGTCTTCAGAACATTAGTTCGTTTTGGTGACGCTACAAAGAAGGAAATTACCTGCTTCATAACATCAATAGCGTTCCTAATGGACTGAAGACTTGATGACTTTGGCAACGGCAAGTTAAGCGCATGGCTGAAACAAGGACAGTGCACAGCATTGGGTGCATGGCGCTTCATTTTAGATACAAACACCAAAGATAGTGGGTTCGACTCTCGTCCTTCAGATGTCATCATCATCATTATCCGCCTATTCTTATGTCCACTGCAGGCCGAATGACTGTCAACTTTTGCGTAAAGTTGCCTTGCTACCATTACCGTTAGTGCGAACATTTCGTCTCAACTGCGCACGCGCGGTAAGGCCCACGCATGCGGACTAAACAATGCACATGGGCATTTGGTTATCTTTGGTGTTTGTGGCACACAAACCAGAGACCATGATGCTGCAGCCATCGGTACCTATACCAACGCACTTTTCAAGATCAAGTCCTAACGCCTTCAAAGCCTAAATAACTTGTTCTCCGAGCACTCTTCCTGTCACAACGGGTTCACTTATATATACAGGGTGTTTCAGCGAACACTTTCAAAATTTATTTAAGGTTGCCTGTGGCAGATAGCCCAATTCTAGTTAATGAGCTGGTATACTCGAAGAGGCGGCCATTACTTGCACAAAAAATTGGAATGCATAATCGACTAATTAACAATCACTAATGAAGTTTTTAACTAATTACCTGATGGCCCATATTGCAATTTAAGAATTGTAGCCGTGGAGTTCGCAAGGCGGATCCACTTAGAATTAATTCTCAGGATGACACCAGTTTCGAGATATTAATTCCCGAACTTTGCGGAGAAATGCATTGTTGTTCCAGTTAATTTTGTGCTTCAATGCATAAAGTGACGTTTTGTTAAGAACCTAACTGGAACGCCAATGCATTTCTCGCCAATACATACATGCGAAGAATAAATATGGGTTGGAGTGCATACGGTAGGCATTGCCAAATCCTGACTGGTAGCTTACCACTGTCGTTGAAAAGAAAAGTGTACAATCATTGCATTCCAGCGGTGCTAACATATGGGGCAGAGTTTAACAAAGAAGCTCGAGAACATGTTAAGGACCGCACAAAGACTGATGGAACGAAAAATGTTTGGCCTAACGTTAAGAGACAGGAAGAGAGCGTTGTGGATCAGAGAGCAAACTGGTATAGCCGATATTCTAATTGACATTAAGAGAAAAAAAAATGGAGCTGAGTAGGCCATGTAGTGCGTAGGGCGGATGTGGGGCGTAGGGCGGTCCATCACTCTAGTGGTCCACCACTCTAGTGGTGGACCACTAGAGTTACAGAATTGGTGCCAAGAGAAGGGAAGCGTAGTCGAGGACGGCTGAAAACTAGGTGGGGTGATGAAATTAGGAAATTTGCAGGTGGAAATTGTAATCACCTATCGCAGGACAAGGGTAATTGGAGATCGTAGGAAGAGGCATTCGGCCTGCAGTGGACATAAGAATAGGCGGATAATGATGATGATGACATCTGAAGGACGAGAGTCGAACCCACTATCTTTGGTGTTAATTAGGGCGAAGTTATTTAAGGCACAGTTAATTAAGATAGAGTTAATTAAGGCTCTCGAACCCACGACCTTTGGGGGGAGAAAACAAATAATCGGAAGTAACAGCGCATTGGAATGAAAATGTCAAGCAATGTAATGAACGTCTCGTGAGCGGGCAGGCTTTCGCCTTCATCCTCTTTAGCGTACGCTAAAGTGACCGTCAACTTTTGCGTAAGGTTGCCTTGCTACCATTACCGTTAGTGCGAACATTTCGTCTCAACTGCGCACGCGCGGTAAGGCCCACGCATGCGGACTAAACAATGCACTATGGGCATTTGGTGGTAGGCGGTGTTGGTAAAAGTATAGCGGTGACGATACGCTAAAATTAAATCATTTTTGTAGTTTTTATTAATGCGAAAGCGTTATTAAGAGGCTCATGGGCCGAAAAATTGACCGCCCGGCGTTATAGCACCAAAATTCAATGGCACCAAAATTGATGGTGCCACCATTGATGGTGGCACTCGCGACTTTTTTTTGGAAGTCGAACCCGCGACCTTTGGTGTTAATTAAGGCGAAGTTCTTTAAGGGACTGTTAATTAAGATAGAGGTAATTAAGGCACTCGAACCCATGACGTTTGTCGGGAGAAAACAAGTAATAGGAAGTAGCAACGCATTCAAATGATTCATCGAGTGACCATGCCACATGATGCCACCACATGTTGGTTGGAGTGCTTTAATTTACTCTTTCTTAATAAACTCTACCTTAATTAAGGTAGAGGTAATTAAAAAACTCGAACGCACGGCCATTGGTGGGAGTGGAACCAACGAGCATTGGTATTATTTAAGGAAAAGGTAATTAAGGCACAGGTAATTAAGACAGAGGCAATTAGAACACTCGAACCCACGACCTTTTAAATGTGGGAGTGGGTTCGTTGGTGGGAGTGGTGGCTGTCGCTTTCGTCCTCTTTAGCATATGCTAAAGTGACTGTGAACTTTTCTGCAATATGACAGTGTTGTTTTCGTGTCAAGTCTGAGGCGCGGAACTTTCGCTATGTTCATAATTTTGAGCGCCCATATTGAGAGCCTCCGTGGTGATCTCCAACTTACCTGTTCCTCCGTGAGTCCCTCCAGCATGTAGTCGTGGTGCGGCACGTAGTGGCCTCCGGGTCCGTAGGAGCTGTACTGCCCGTCGCCCACAACGTGCAGGAAAAACAAAAGAAAAGCGAGGTTGCGAAGCTCGAAATTATGTACGTATACAGCCGGTACAGCATACAGGAACCCGCGTCGGATATAGAAGAGTGTATATAGAAGTACTAAGCTCGGATATAGGGATAAGATACCAGGGAAATGTACCATATATACTGCATGTCACGTTGACCGCAAATGTTTTTGAACGCTAAAGTTTTTTTGATAAGTGGTTGCCCCGCTAGGCTGATGAGTGGACTTGTTGCTGCGTTCTCCGCATGTCATATTTGTCTCAATATTGCTACGTGTTGCTACGAATAAATCAGTTGAAAGTCACCGCACGCGTGTCGATCGTATTGTTTTTCTTTCCCTGTCTTCGTCTGTTATTAGCGGCCAACCTGACTTCCATTAAACACCAACTGGGACAAACTCAAGTTCTTCTGTACTAGATACAGTTAAGCGTGCTTAAAATCTTGGGTAGATTAACTGCGGCTAACCAAACCCTTAGGGCTTCCGAAGTGTTTTGAGAAAATTCCGTACGCAGCCTCGCTGCCTTTCGTGTACGAGTTGTTGGGATTAGCACATACATGCGAAAGTGTTTTTTTTTTCATTGAATGCTCACCTGTATTATCTCGGAGTCTCCACCCTCGTAGTCTGTGGACAGTCCGGTGAGCATGGCCACCCGTTCGTTGACCCTTTCCAGCAGCGGGTCGGTGTCTGGGCTCAACCACGCCACTTGACTGACGCGGCCGTAGGACTCCATGTGCTCGATTGCCTCGCGGACTTCGGCACGGGACAGCTGCGCAGGAAGACGCCCGATTTCACGGTGCTGCGAAAATCCGCAACGGTTCTTGCGCGGTGGTGAAGACCCGGAGTGTGACGGCGTGGTCGGTATCGAATCTGAGTGCACCGAAAACACGTGTCGGAGCCCCCGAATTTGCCTTCAGACGTAAGTCATCCTCGTCGAATGCTTCGCGGGCGTCCTCGGAACCCGAAACAATGTCGACCTCGATGCCGTCAAATGCGTTGGATATGTAGCAATTTTTAAAGCTAGTCTGGAGATCATGCAGACTATTGCATATTATCTAGGCTAGCCAGGTTCCGGACTATCCAAGTTATCCAGACTTGTTAGGAGATTATCTAGTCAGTCTAGATAATAGACAGCTTTAGCTTAGCATTTGTGGTTTCAGCGTACGTATCATGCAGCTGGTTGCGTACGTAACGGACTTCTTGCTCAGACCGCTTATAGCGGGGCGTCCTGTGAACGTAGCGTTGTGAACCTCTCTCACGCGTTTCCGCCCCCGCTGTAGCACGTCCTCCAGCGCCATCACGCGTCTTCAAAACGAAACTCAACGATTGTACCGAGTCAAGCCAAGTTGCAGCCGACCCGCTTGCCGCGTTCCCGTGGCGCGCCGCGCACTTTTACCTTGTGTGGAGAAAAGACCAAGCGCTATCACGTCTGTCTGTCAAACATGAGCAAGCGTCCACGCACGGTTTTGTGGTATCACCGCCTGTTGTCGGGACTGAGCTGGATGAGATCGACGACTTACTGATGAGCAGAAGAGGACGAAAGCTCGTCAAATGTAACTTCTCTGTGGACGAATTTAAATACACGATGCGTAGCTCCACAGAAAGCGACTTGGCTCGTTATCGCTCGCGGCATGGGCTCTTAGATATCGAAAACATTGGAAGAGAAACCTTCAAACAACAGTTCAAGTTAGAGAAAGAGGATTTTGCCGACCTCTTTGCCGCACTTCGGATGCCGGAGCACGTGAAGAGCAGTCACAACGTCGTTGTGTCTGGTCGCGAAGCGCTTTGTCTGACGCTGCGAAGACTAGCTTACCCATGTAGGTGGTGTGACCTCCAGGGAATCTTCGGAGGACATACATCATTAATGTCCAGTGTATCATAACAAGTCATACGGCACACCATGGCCACGTTTGGACATTTGATCAACGACTGCAACACGCACGCATGGTTCGATCACGCCTGCCTGCCTGAAGCAATTTTCGACGGTAAGGCACATTTCTTTATTGCGTAGAAGCTTACTATCATAAAGTAGCCCTACGTCAACGCTCTGCGTTTTGTGTATCGTTGCATGGTACTAGTTTTATTGCACTTTCATTTCGGGGAATTTTACTTCATTGTGATATTTGTGACATTTTTTATATTTTACTTAACCTTTTAAAAAAGGCAGCCTAAGAATGTTTAATTTTTAGTGATATAATGTGAACAATATTACCTTTTGAGTTTGATGGTTTCTTTAAGCGTTTTTGTTTTACACAAATAAAAAAAATGTTAAGCACTAAGCAACGTGCTTGTCCTAAGGCGCCGTACAATAGGGTGGTGGTAGAGAATTTTGCTTGTTTATGTGCATAGTCGACGTCCGAGGCCCATGACACAATGAAGAGGTTCTCGTTTTCAACATGAGTAGATGTTTAATAATTGTCTCCTTACAATATGACCCCCTAATAAATGTTGTTGCAACTTAACAAAAAACAACTGAAAGCCTGCATAAATAACATGCAATTTCTTATCATTACTAATAGTAAGACCTGTTGTGAGTTTTCCAACCTGCTCAGAGCACTGTTTTTGTGTTGCTGCAGCTTTCATTTCTAATGATACCATTCTCTACCTTTGAAATACAAGCTAATATGTACTACGTAAGTTTAGAAGGGAGTTAAACAGTGCCTTAGTCAGGACAAAGTAAAGATGACAGACTCAGTGCTGTGTTTGTCGGCAGTTAGCTTGTCCCGTCTGCAGGGCTGTTTGATTCCTAAGAACGCATCAACCGGCCTAGTTCAGCACACTCTTACTATGTGAACAAAACAAACTTCACCTCATTTTATCCTTGCTTTATTTTATTTTCTCCAGGGTGTCAGCGCCAAAGGTGCACCTCTAAACAACTGCTGGGCTTTTGTGGATGGAACAGCTCGCCCAATATGTCGACCGAAGAGAAACCAGCAAGAGTACTTCTCTGGCCACAAAAGAGTACACTGCTTGAAGTACCAATCACTTATGTGCGCAAATGGCATCGTGTGCCAGCTAGATGGGCACTATCCTGGACGGCGGCATGACTCAGGTAGGTTCAAAACTACTAAGCATAGAGTTGTATTATGATGCATAATATGCTATTGGAGCCTATAAATCAAGTGGACCAATATATTGTACTTCCTTCCAGCTATATTTAATTTCAGCGAGAAAATGACGGCTTCCAGGAGTGTCTTTATAATGTAAGTGATTTCACTAACAGAATGTATATAGCACCATTCTTCAGCTGAACTTTACTCGCACTGCAGTGAGTGGTCCTGCTATCTAGAAGCAACCGCTGTCAGCGTTCAAGTGGGTTCGCATTAGTTCGCAGTGAATGCTTCTTGGCCTGTTTATGAATGAAGGTATGTGCGTCGTGCTAAAACTCCTGCAGGCAGTTGCAAGACAAATCCTCACTGATGTATTTTAATTGAAATGTTCTTCCAGCCTAAAGAAAGGTACTAACAAATGCATAAAAATTTGAATGGTTAACATTGTTTTATACCAAACTAACATCTTATCATCATGGTGGACTTAATAATTCATTACTAATCAGATTTTATCAACATAAGATAACCCCATACAGTGACCGCGCTAAATTAAGTACCGAGTTCTGTTTTACTTCAGTGCTGTCGGCACCATTTTGTGCTGTGCAAATAGTGTGCGACTTTACCTTGTCGCAGCAGGAGCTTGATGTGGGCGAGTTGGTGTAAGATAATTAGAGAAAAAGAAACAGTGCGAACAGAGCGTTGTACTTATCTGCTTTTCCTGTCCTAGTTTTCTTCGTGTCTTTTTTC
This sequence comes from Dermacentor silvarum, assembly GCF_013339745.2. NCBI lineage: Eukaryota > Metazoa > Arthropoda > Arachnida > Ixodida > Ixodidae > Dermacentor > Dermacentor silvarum. The sequence goes on along the minus strand of NC_051163.1, from coordinate 59,882,309 downwards.
TTTAAGTAACCTTGTCGGCAATCTGTGAAGACTGCAAATTTGTCAATAGTCAGATTACCCACTTATCAATTACTACATTATTGGGACCATATTTTATCTTGCAGGCACACTGTGGGAAAGCAAAATGTACAACAAGCTCAAGCTGCTCATCAACGACCAGAATTTCGTTGTGTATGGATATCCCGCATATCCCTTGCGGCCGCTCTTAATGAAGCCGTATGGAGGTGCCTCACTGACACCATCGCAGCGGCGTTTAAGTATGACATGAGTTGTGTGCGGCAGGCTGCAGAATTGGGATTTGGAAAAGTAGTTGCGGAATTTGCGTTCTTAGACTTCAAAAAGAATCAAAAGCTTCTTCGACAGCAAGTAGCACGCATGTATAAAGTTGCAACAATTTTGGCCAACTGCAACACATGCATATACGGGAGTGTAGTCTCGATGTATTTCTAGCTAGACCCACCACCTCTGCACGTCTACCTCAGGCCAGACGTCGTGTGAATAGTCCTTTCAGCTCTGTGTTTGATTGTCTCCATCTGCTTATAATTTCAGTCTTATGTCTGTTTCTAGACGTGCCTGAGTTTCTTAAATTGATTACACAGGTGATGTTCAATCTGCTGCACACTTGCAGGATGTATCACATGCATTGTGTAAAATAATTCGAGGGAAATGTTGATATCAGTACTTTAAACATTTCAATACAGTTTCAGCAAAGTGTACACAACTGACTTGACTGAAACATCAATGTCGTTGATGGGGCAAGACAGGGCGCCGGTAATTGACGTGCCATCGCTGGCGATGGCACGGCGGATGGCGACCTTCGGAATAACGCGACGTGGAAGATCGCTATTGTGCGATCGCGAGCTTCATGAGCTTGCCATAGGCTTTTAATCGGACGTCGGTCGAGCCGATGTGGGGAGAGCCTTTACAAACACAAAGGTGGGCTTCCATTAACCTTCGGGCATCTATCGTTTCAATTTAACCGGATACGATTTTAACGATGGACGCGGTGAACGAGACGCTGTAACGCCTTCAAGGACGCGATCACACGATTGATCTGCGGCGTCTGCCCTACCCACAGAAACACACAGATAGTAGCTAGGGTCCATGGGAAGGGAGATGACCCGAGTAGACCTACTTAAGGAAGGCGGCTGTGTCCTGTCTTTTATATCGCAATCGTGTGCAAACGGCCTGTACCCGTTTACAAATGATTGCGTTGCGGTGGATGCGCTTTCATTCAGATGCAAGTCGTCACGTTGAGCGAGAAAGGCAAGCCGACCTGCCATTCTTGAGAAGTTTCCTTAATACTTCCGGCTCCAGTGATAACGGTGTTACCGCCTGGACGAGAGGTTGTGTAACTGAGAGCGATTAAAATGTATTAAAGTGCGACTACGATGATATCCTGTGTGTCTGTCAGAATTCGATGGATTATGAGAACATGACGACGCAGATTCTTTAGCACAGACCAGCAACAGTCAGCGGATTTTTTCGTATTCACTCACGAATTATGCAGCAGTTATGCTTGAGTACATGTGCTGCTTGCTTCTGCCAGTTTGAGAATGAAATAATACGAACCCGTCCCTTAGATTTCGCAGTTTACTTGAATAGTGCGCTTGAGTAGGATGGCTGGAAGCCGTTCCGACGAATCCTAATTCCAAGAATTATAGAAGCAAGTAGCGAGTGGACTACTTATGCCGGCTCGCATCACTGATGTATCACCAAGGTCGCCTAGTGCGTTTTCTGATACCTTATTTCAAGGGTAGCAGTGACGAAGTAAAAGCCTCGGCAAAGCAACACAGGAACGAACTCTTTCTTTGGAATTCGGGAACACTGCGCCAAACAACATAGGGACTGGTGAAATTTGGCAGCTTAGGGTTACACATTAGCGACACAAGCATGGTCAACTAGAGAATTTTGATACAGATGGTGACCACGAAGCGTTTGCAGTAGTATATAAATGATCGCGTCAGCTTTACCGACGAAACGCTGCGCAAGACACTGCAATGACAAAATTTCTTTTAGTAATGCGGTGAACAGCTAGTTGATTAATTACATTATGGGGTTTTCCGTGCCAAAACTACTACCTGATTTGCATGAAAGGCACGCCGTAGTGGGAATTATCGAATAATTTCGGCGACCTGAGTTTCTTTAGCGGACACCTACATCTAACTATAAGGGTGTTCTTGCATCCACCCCCTCTCCCCCCAGAAGTTCGGCCGCCGTGGCCGGAATTTGATCCCGTGACCTCGTGCTTAGTGGCCCAACACCAGAGCCACTAAGCAACCACGTTGGGTCGACCAGAAGGTCGATGTCATGGCACGGTAAGGACGCTCAGAGGGAAAAAAAATTCCCTCCCCTGGTATTTATTGAGAAAACGAAAGAGTACGTCACAAGCGGGCGGGACGCTAACTTCGCGGACTATCAGAAATTGACTCACCATGGGGTCTCCTAGGTTGCGGATTGCTCGTATCTCCTCGGGCCAGATGACGTCGTAGAACTGGACGATGTAGGGGTCTAGGCTCATGACCTCCATTTTGACCGGGCCAATTCGGAAGTACGGGTGCGGAACGCTCAGGTAACAGCGCAGGTCCTTCTCTTCGGTAGCATTCTGTGCACGGGGTCGGAGTGACATATATACAATACATAAGTATAAGCTTGGTTGCACGCATTCATGGAACGCAAGCTCTTGGCTATGGCTGGGCAATAGCTTTGTACAATGTATGCTGTGGAGTTTTCTTTATTTCGGTTAAATAGCATACGACTGTGAGTCGTATGCTATCATGTGCAACATGTGTATCATGTTGCACATTATCATGTGCAACTTTCTAAACGTTAAACGTCATAATAATTTACATCTCAACAGACTACGAAAAGTAATCAGAAAGGCAGTAAATTTTAGTAACGGTTTTCGTAAGGCCAACTTGAACGCTGCCAAGTGTTATCCTATAATATTCATCTGTTACACGAAACACAGGACAGCACCCGTCCTGTGTGGTCCTTATGCTCTCCGACTGTCACGCTTTTTAGAGCGCAACACTTAGGCGTCCGTTCCTACGGCGAGCGTCGACTTGTTCCTCGTAACAGAGTGAACGAGCACAGCGAAGGATGAAAGAGAACGTGGAGCGCAGCGGGTGATGAAAGACGGCGATAGCGAAGAGAGCGGGAGGAGGAAAGTGGAGGAGGAGGGCCTGGCGAAAGCTTGAGTAGAAAAGCGTAGTGCCGCGCAAGACTGGCGCCATCACGTAGCCATTGTCGACTAAAAGCATGAGATGGCGCCGGGATGACTGCGAGGGCACGTTTACATGGTGTGCGCGAGGTCATAGCTCGTGCATTGACTATGCCCTTGTGTCGCTGAGCCTCGGCAAAACCCTCCAGGATGTCCACATTGATGAGGAAGGCGGGTACAGTTTTGGGAGCGACCACAACCGCCTAAGGCCGCACTTTAAGGCATCCCCTCGGCGCCGACAGTCGAACTGAACGCGAACCCGCAATGCGGTTTCTTCCGAAGCGGCATACGAAGAAGTGGCCAACGAAGTCCCAGTTGCGAACAAGCGGTGACCTACGACCAGTACATTAACCAGCTCCGCCGGATCACGCAGAAACACGAGAAGATTGTCAACGCGCATCGAGAGGTTAGAAGGAAGAGCTGGTGGGACGGGGAGGTCCAGGCAGCACTGAAGGCTCGCTGAGCTGCCAATTGGTACCACCGCCACGTGGTTAAAAGTCCTCACAGCGAGGATGTCCAGGGGACATGGTAGGAATATCTGCACCGAAAACGGGAGATGCAGGCTATCACGCAGCGGAAGATAGGAGAGACCAACTACAAGACGCTCCAGGCAATCAAATGTGCAGGCACAGGAGCAGCAGCCAAATTCTGGACGTATGTGTCTCACCTTGATGGCAAAGCTACACAGCCTGAAATTCGCACAGAATCAACCGGGGCCAAAGAGAATGACCATATCCACCAGCTATATGCGTCGCCACACAGGGTGCACCCCCTGTCTCCCTCCTGCCCTAGATCGCTCAGGCTTGTCGGGTACTGACCATCAGACGTGGACAGTGTCGCGGAGTGTCGTTTTTAGGGCAATCACGAGAATAGCTGCGTGCACTGCTCGAGGCCTTGACAGTATCCTGGGTGGACTTGTGAAATGTCTCGGTGCTGAATCACGGTCACAGCTGGCTGTTTTCTTCAGCGAAATTCTGGCCGGTGGACCAATACCTAGTGACTGGCTACGCGGCAATGTGATCCTGCTCCCCCCACAAAAAGGGGAGGGGGCACTCCGGCCTTCTACGTGATTACCGGCCACTTACAATGACTAGCGTAGTGTACCGTGTGGTCGGCCAAGTGGTTTGGATGACTGTGGGCGCCGAAGATGGCGGTCACCTCACTGAGTTGCAGAACGGTTTTCAGCGCAACCGACTGCTCGAGGACAACTTGTTTGTCCTGAGCGGCTTTCTTGATGTGAGGAAGGCCTACGACATTGTCCCCCGCCCGAGCTGTTGCTATGGCATCTTGATGCGCTTGGGATGACGTCCACATGGACTGGACTTATCAGATGCCTGTATGCAGACAGCAGCGTTATAGCTACCCTAAACGGCGCCTACTTGTGCGAGGTAGTGGTGAGCAAGGGTTTAAAACAGGGCTGCCCACTCTCGCCCTTACTTTATACGGTGTATAGCGCATGTGTAGAGCGTACGCTATTGGCCTCCAGGGTAGGCTTTGTGGTGGAGCGAACAAGCGATGGGCTCTGGGAGCAGGAAGCGTTGCTGGGTCTGGTATTTGCAGACGACATAGTGCTGCTGGCGGGGAACACAGGCGATCTGCAGACCCTCATCACCAGCTTGTGCCGAAGTCATGGCGCCATTGGCACTGCAGTTCAACACCAAGAAATCGGCAGTGATCGCCTTCTCTGGCCCCGAGGCACCAGGGTTGCTGACAATACCATGCGGAGGACTACTGCCCCAGGCAACTGAGTACCGCTACCTCGGTGTGAATTTCAGCGCACAGCAAGATTATACGGCAAACCATGAAAAGCACCTGAGACGAACATCCAAGCGGGCGAGCCAAATACTCCGCAGGAAGTGCCTGTGGGGATTCAATCGCTTTACTATGGTACGAGAGCTATGGAAAACCGTCCACGTGCCTGCACTGACGTTCGCCAATGCAGTCGTATGCCCCACAGCACAAACCCGAGAATGGCTGGAACGCAGCCAGTACGCTGTAGCGAGACTGGCTCCGGGCAAACGAGGCAGTCCAGGTGACCTTAGTTGGTCCCGTTTTGAAGCGCGCGAAGCACGCGGGAATCTGGCGTACGAGGGAAGGTTGCACCTGATGCAGCCACACCGCTGGGCACGGCGTATGTTTGATTGCCTACACCGCAACATCATCCGCACCAGGTGAATGAAAAGGCTGCAGCAGCTCTCCAAGAAATACGGCTTCTTCGCGAGCCCTCTACAGGAGGAGACCGAGCGAAAGTGGCCCAAACCAGCTGAGACCCCGGTGTGACAGATGGAGGCTGATACTTGGCGGCTAGACATGGCGGGGAAGTCCACACTGAAACTCTATAGGGAATACAAACAAGAGATCCGTGTGGAACCCCTCTATGACAATAGTGTAGCCAGCAACCTCCTCTTCGAGGCACGAGCCGGCGCTCTCAGAACTCTGGCTTACCGCCGGCGCTTTCACGACAGCGTGGGAAGCGCTTTGTGCAGTGTGTGTGATGCGGACGAAGAGACAATCGAACACTTGGTCCTGCACTGCGTGGGCCTCACACCAGCGCCCATAGATGGCACCACGCTACCGCTAGCGCTCGGCTTGAAAAGCACCTGTAAACACGAATGGTGCAGGCGACCAGCGAACGCGTGAGAAGAAAAGCGTAGAGCCGCGCAAGGCGGACGCTATGGCATGCGGCGAGCGCGTCCGACGATACCATATATGGAAACAAAGCGCTGCTTGAGGGGAGGTCTGTCTTCGGCGGTAGCTGTGGATCGCGCCCACGCGTCACCTCCGCGCTGCCTCTCACGATCTCCTTGGATTAGCGAAGCAGTCGCGCCACACTTCGCTCCATTTGCAACGTGCCGCACGAGACAGACTGTCCGCGCCAGCCAATATATCTCGAAATGAAAACATGTATAGAGCTGCATTCAAATTTCTCATTAGGGACTGTCGTAATCGTCGGTGAATTTTCTTAAAAACTACAATTAACTGCCTATGGTGGCCGCTGCTGGTGCACCCCGTCAAGAACGTACTGGGCCAGGAGGCATGAGCCTATGAGGATGCTGGAATCTGGGGCCTTAGCTCCTCTGGGACTAATAAACAGTATTTTATCTCTCTCTCTATAATGAACGGAGTCTAACGCGATTACTTTGTTCCCAATAACGAATAGTTTTTGAAAACAGAGTGATCGCGTAGACTTAGCATAGTTATTAACTGCGGTAAGCTGCAGTTCGCTGCAGTAAATTGGCAAGAAAATTTTGTGTGGCTTTCGTGGTCTTTCACTCAGGTACGATTCTTACTGGTAAACTTATTTACTAAATTTCATGGCGTATTCGCTCAAAAATATTATTAAAAGCCGAAAGCAGATAAAAGGCTCACAGGTGCAATGGAGGCCTGAAGAATGTATTGAAGGATCCTTGGCTGGGCAAGTCCACTTGTATTCGTCAGGACAGCAATTTATTGGAACGTTGGCCACGCGGCTAATGCTTCCTTTATTCAGCTGCCGATGATCATCAGTGAAAGTTAGTCGCATTATTTGCTTATATTTATTTCAACTGGTATTTTTTGCCTAGTGAAGCTAAAAAAAATAGAGCGAAAAGAGAGAGTTAGACAGTCAAAAGTCGTGTTCCTTGTCAGCAACAGCGACGTTTCGGGGTGCTCCTGCTACTGCTCTGAGAGCAGGAGCACTCAGAGCCGGAACACTCATAGCAGGAGCACTCGGAGTTGCTCGAGAGGTGCTCTCAAGAGGTCACGCGCACCAGTGTCTGTTCGTGTACAGTTGCGGTACAGGCTTATCTGCATGGTCCAGCCGAGGCCGGCGCAAGGTCCTCGCACTCTTAGTACACCGAGGAGTGCTGATGTTCAGAGACTGGGGAGCGCCTATAATCTGTCCCCCACCATTTGTTATACCGTAAAAACCACCAGGCGTTGAAAGAGATGGCATCGCGAAGCACAGGTTTCGTATTCACATATATTACAGTATTTAAACAGAGTACTTGAGCAATTGTAACAGACTGTTGTTGACATCGCAGCACTGAAAGCATAGAATTTGCTTGGAATTTTATACCATTGTAGTTGCCGTGAAAAACGTCACAGACAAACGGAGAAGCTTATGGGACAAATTTTACTACCTTTGTACAAGTCCTACCAAACTTTATTTAAAGAGTGTACTCCAACATCCTGAGCAACGGCCATCCCTAGAACTTTTCTTCACGTTTCTACCTCATAAACGTAAATTATAGAGTTTTAAGTGCCAAAACCACGATGTGATTATGAGGCACGCCGTAGTGGGGGCCTCCGGAATTATTTAACCACTTGGGGTTTCTTACACTGGTGTTTTCGCATTTCGCACCTATCGAAATGCGGCCGCCGTGGCCGGGATTCAATCTCGCGACCTCGTGCTTAGCAGCCCAACACCATAGCCACTAAGCAACCAGGGCAGGTGTTTCTACCTCTTGTCATTTGCGTGGCTGTAACGCGCTGTCGCTTGCTAAAGCGCGCTTTATTCCGAAGATATCATTTTCGGCATTTCTTATTGGCTGGCGCGAATTGTTTAATTTGGTTTAAATTCGGCAATTGGTGGTACAGCTCCGGCCGGAGTGACTTCAATGGGGCAATGACATGGCGCTGATCATAATGACAGAAGGACGCAGCAAGCGAGAATACCAGGGAAACCACGAAAAAGAATATGCACTCAGCGAGAAAGTTTGTAAGCGACTCACCCGGATTTTTTCTCCGCGGCAGAGCTCACTGAACGTCTCCAGGTATCCTTCGGCGAAGGGATTTGCAAGGCTGGGCACCTTCGGGTTGACTTCAGTTTCAGTTTCGTCATTGCACCAGTGCATGCGCACGATAACAGAAGCAACACGAACAGCATAAGTTCAAAACACAACCAGAAAGTTTATTGGGACCGCGTAACACTTATGTTCGCCTTTCCTTTCCGGGATTTACCGCGGTTCTTTTTTTTTTTTTCGTTCACATTGCTACTTAGTAAATCGCTGTTTCTTACATTGTTCTGCGCTCTATATTAGTAAATCTGCTGGGAACCATAATTATTTTTCATAGTTTCGTATTGCATGCAGGTGACTGCATGCAATACTGGGATCGATTCCACAGGTACTGGGATCGATACCCATCACCTCCACCACTTTGTTACGCGCGAAGGAGACCGTTTGTAAACCTTACAGATGAAGGGGACCGTTTATTCTAGGTCGCGAAGGTGAGCGCAAGAGCGGCTGGCTGGTTGATGCACTCAGCGTCGTCCTCTTTCTCTTTTCCAACCCGGGACCGCAAGCACGTTCACCGGTCTTCGTTTTCCTCACGCGTAACAATATGTTAGTCAGGGCCCTTTTGTTATACGATTTTGATTGTTTTCCAGCGGGCAACCAAAGTTTTTGGAAATTAGCCTGATTGTTGCTCGCTTTATAATACTGCTTACGTCTCTACTTAGTGTGTTATAAACCGCGTGTTCCGTTTCTTCGCAAGTGTATACGACCTATAGTGTTATTAGTCTAACCTTCCTCTGTGATAACTTCTATCACTGTTCCGCCCTGCCCCTTCTACGTAGCATCGAGACGTGAGGTCCTTTAAATTTTCATCTTAGTACATGAATAATAAATATTTCTACGCTTGATGCGCCGTATTCACTGCCGCGGATGTATGAATGAGTGGAATTGTGAATGAATGACACTATGAATAGGATGGATGCAGTACGAACGTCATCTTTGAAGTAGGGCGGCACTGAACTTGTTGTCATTCTATTGCGTCTATGTTGTTTCTTTTTAAACCGGACTAAATTAAGAATAACATTTATGGTTGATAGCGTTTCCTTCCTGCGTTTGCACCTCCAGTCATTCTAGTCGGTGCCGACCTGCTGCTTGAAAAGTACCGTTCTCGCACAAGTGCTCATTGACATCAGCAATGATGCGCATTGCGCTTGCTTCGCCCGAGCCGGTGCATCCACCAGTGAAACCACCAGTGATGCCACCATTGAAGACACGGTCGAAACCACAATCAGTGAACCGACGGATATTGAGTATGTCAAGTGATGTACACTGTTCAGTCAATCAAATGCAGCACTCGGGTCGCATGTCTGCGGGTGCTTTTCGAGCAGTTGGTGGGCTCTGGGTACAGCGAGCTGATGAATTATGGTATGCGATAAAATCGACAGCCTTTGCGAAGCAATGTGTCTGTATTTGGCCGGCACAGCAATTGCTCAGCGTTTAGCGGTGGCTCAAAAAGCGCCGGCAGCCACGAGGTCCGGGTATCGCGCCTGAATCTCTGAGCACTGTACATATCTTTAATTGTACATACTCGAACAACGTCCAATTGTAAAATTGTATATAATCGTCATCTGTAACAATAAAATGGCATATAAACATTTGGTCTTCCCAACCTGCGGCGTATTTTTCTCTTCAGAAAATTACAAGCGCTTCGTGAGTGGCCTTCTATACTGCTAAACAACAATGCTTCGCATTACTTAGCGCTCAACTGGAGTTGTGGCACAATGTTATCGAGTTTTACCTTTATTTTGTGTAAAAAAGCATGATGGAGGAAGGACGTAAGGTGTACACAAAGGTCGTTAACAGAGTTGCGAATGCAGGATTCAGTCGTTCACGACTTTCCGTGTACGTGTTTTAAGCCGGGTCACGTGCAAGCGCATTTTCGAAGATAGCAACTACAATGAGCATAGATATCTTTTGCCTCTCTGTAATGCAAGTGGGGGACGAAATGGAGGTCGACGGTGGGGAAGGAGATATGGAGGAGATAACATCTTCGGAAGAGCGCCGGCAAAAAACATTAAAAACTGTGGAGTTCCCGTAGTATGGTAGGCATACTTGTCGTTAACTGGCACCGTTAATAATAAAACGAATTTTTCTTCCGCTTCCATGAATGAGTACCTCAGTTCCCTTACTCACAAACTCTGCGCTAGTAGATTATCGAAAGGGCAGACTTTTGTGTTATAAATAGGGATCTGTTCTGTGCTTTATCGTCGTCGCCGTCGCCGTGAGGTTCCGTATAGATAAAATCTTCGCCGCGCGCCGTATGCCCGAGCGGAAGCGTGCGGGGACGCATGCTGTCACGGAGAGCGAACGCACTTAATCTTCCACGCGCAAGCAAGGAAGCGGGAAGCGAGCGCCGGAGGGAGCGGGGGGCGCATTTCTACTCTGCCAACAACCGCGCTCGTCGCTCGCTCGCACCGTCTCTTATCTCCACACGGCTCTGACCTTTATGCGCTATGCATTCGCCGCTCAGTTTCCGTTGAAGCGATAGACCGCACGTACCTTCGCCCGCTGCGGCATATATGCGCTTGCTGCCAGCGTTTTGACAGTCGTTGTCTGCAGTCATTCAGCGTGCTCTATTCATGTTTGTTTGTGCGCGCTCACACCACAGTTAGTAATAGTCGGGCCACATTTTCCAACGCACGCTACACATGCAATGCTGCCCGGATCGGCAGTGCAGCGCTACAGGTGTGTCCCTTCGCACGCGCTATTTCTTTTTTGTTCCGTGTTGTTAAAATCGCGTTCAGGTGGAGATATCTGTCAGCTACTCTATGCGTCTCTCTCTTTTCTACAGCTATATATATATATATATATATATATATATATATATATATATATAATGAAGATTATTATAATAAATTTAAGGCTGCCACAGGAAGGAGAGGTCAATAACTATGTGACTGCGTCCGCAAATTTAATCCCATTTAGTTTCTGATCGCACACCGTTCTGCCGAATAAATCGGAAAGCGAAGACAAATAGAGGTCGGCATCATTGAGAAGTGTTGCAAGGCCCCTTTTCAAACAATAAAACGATGACGTCATTGTGCCACTTACCCGTGCTGTTGCACTGTTCTTCCTGCTGCCGCTGCGGTTCCTCCAGCTAGACAAGACTAAACATATCAGACTCATGGCAGGGTTTAAATAATTGCTCTGCGCGTATTGTATGCGTCAGTGAACGAGAAATATACCCTGAAACGTTTCTGTGCGGTTTTCAAATCATTTCATACCTCCATCCCGTACATTTTTCAAGTGATTCTTAATGAATTTTGTACAAGAATACAGTATACATTTCGTGTACTTGTACGGAAAACGCAAGAAATTATTAGACTGCATGCGGACTGCTTAGTGGAGAGACCTCCTGTTGGACTTCGTGCTCAAAAAAAAAAAAAAAAAAGAAAGAAAGAAGCTCTGGGGTGAGTGACCAAAATTAAATTTAGTCGACATCGCATGTGCTGCTGCTTCAAGTGACTACGACGTATACTGTCTAGTGAGTTGCAAATAAAGAACCCACCGGGATTGAGATAGGTCAACTAGTTTTTTAAGATTATACGTGATTGTAACCCATTGTTTATTATAAAACGTTACCTGACCAGGCGAAAGTTGATCGAGCTGCTGGTTAGTTCGCTCACGCTCACAGGCGAAAGCGATAAAAATGCTAATCGTGGCCGGGGGGAGGGGGGAATTGACCGCATATCTGCTTGCTTCGCTGCAAATGACGTCGAAAGACGATAGTCTTCTGCCGCCCCTGATACGTAACACCCTCTCCTCTCTCCCCTCCCACCCCTCACGCTCTTCGCCTCCCCTCTCACTTACATGATGGATGCAATGGAGGTTTTGCTGAATTCAATTCAAGTTTCCCGCGTTCGCCCTGCTCTCGCGCCATCTGTTGGGACCTTTTATTACTGTTGGCTTAAAGCCGGCTACAGAGCCGCGGCTTCAGTCGACTTGTTTTGAACGCGTAGCGTCTCTTCGGCACCATTTCTTACGCGTTGGACACCATTTCTAACACGTTGATGTTTCATTTACTAACTTAAAAACCAGTCCAATGTTCATTCTTAATTAAATGAACGCAGTGGATCACGGTTATGTACATATATATTGCCTCAAATAAGCTTGAGGTTCCCTTTGCGCTGTATAATGTTGACATGTATGAGCCCGTGCTAGCAGTGCTAGTAGCTCGCTTCGTTTTGGCCGGGCGGTTGAATCGAGTAACAGACAGACAGAGAGACAGGCAGACAGACAAAGTTTTTCGCATTTAGGTAGCCCAAGAAAGACTATCGTCTTTAATATGGCTACTTGTTAACAGTGTTATATTTGCCTACGCAAACGGGGTTTGGGTACCCAAAGGGACCTTTGCGTACGCAAACCACCACGCCTGGCTTGCTTTCTTTTATGCTCCTTCGGGGTTCCCTTGTATACATTTTTGCGTTCTTTCTTAAGCCCCGTGGTTGGCGTCCCTTAACTTTGCTTACGCAAAATCGAAAACGCCCTAATGGAATAAGAGCTGAAAAGATTTAGGCCATAAACAATTAATAAAGTGGTAACTGACCGCGCACAAACAGCTTTATTGCTTCGGTTTTACATAAATGTTTCTTTCTGATTTATAATACACCCACGAAATCAAGAATTTAGAAAATAAGGCGTGTTGATATGTCTTCCAAGTAGGGATCTATTTCAGAGTTGCGGAGGTCATGAACGGTTGCGTCAAGAGCGATCTAAATGAGTGCAGCTAATGCTAGCAGACAGGCTCGCTAGTGATATAGCTGTGAAACATATTGGCCAGAGCAGTTTAACAAGGTAGAGAGAGTTCAAACGCGTGCCACGGACGGTTAGCTACAACTGTCATAATCTAGACAAGCGGCTACGGATAGCAGAAAAACTTGCCAAGGAACCTTTTTTATCAAGCGCGCGTCTCACACATCATCTAAGATAATAATCTGATGTTTTTTCAAGATGCCTATGGCGTAAATAAATGTTGTAGATGTTTCCCAGTCCTAAACGAATGCATGCGCGCAATGCGGTCGCAGGAGCGAACAAGCAAAGGTGAAAAATGAATCCAGGCATAAGGCT